>NC_047070.1:1575390-1875390 GCF_902459465.1 Asterias rubens
TGGAAAACGCTATTTTCTCGACTTTGGAGGATTCTTGGTACTGAGATAATTAATGTTATAAGTACACACAAAAAATCTTCATGTTTCATGCGCCAGCAAACATTTAAAGGCAGTGGACACTATTTGGTAATTACTCAAAATATTTACCAGCATTAAGCCTTAATTTGGTAACGAGTAATGGGGAGAGGTTGATAGTATAAAACATTGTGAGAAACGGCTCCCCCTGAAGCTATAGTTTACGAGAAAGAAGTAATTTTCCAGGAATTTGATTTCGAATTGATTTAGAATTTGAGGTCTCTAAATCAAGCATCTGAAAGCACACAACTTCGTGTGATAAGGGTGTTTTTTCTTTCATAATTATCTCACAACTTCGACGACCGATTGAGCTCAAATTTTCACAGGTTGGTTATTTTATGCATATGTTGAGATAATTTTCACAGGTTGGTTATTTTATGCATATGTTGAGATGACAATTACCAATAGTGTTCAGTGTCTTTAAGAACAATGACAACAACAACACACAAAAAGAATCTTTAAGAACATCAAAATACGATAGTTTGAAGAAGAATACAGAAATGTAAAAGATGTTGAGGAACTCGTAAGATACAGGAAACAAAATGAGCTTCCAGATAAAAGCTTAAACACCATTCCCCCATACATTGCTGTAGGCCTATTATTATACCTATTGTCTGTAAACTGGCGTAACTAGAAAGAGGGAGGGGTCGCGTAGAAACCTTGAAACCTTGCCACTCTCCAGTACCCCCAACCTACCCGGATGATCTTGAGTAGAAACAATACATTTAATTTGTTTGGTGTTAGCACAAAATCTACAAGATTAACTGATCATAAGACAGTGGTAGTGGGGGGGGGGGGGGCTGGTGGTATCGTTGCGTCATCAATCTGATTATTTAATCAAACGGTTGTGCGGCACCTAAATGTAGCCCGAGCCCTAAATGTAGCCTGACCTAAATGTAGCCCCAACATGTACCTAAATGTAGCCCGGACCTAATTGTAGCCCCAAACATGTACCCAAATGTAGCCCGGACATAAATGTAGCCCAAACATGTACCTAAATGTAGCCCGGACCTTAATGTAGCCCCAAACATGTACATTTAGGTGCCGCACAAACGGTTGTAAAGATGAAACAGACAAAACAAAACAAAAACAAAAAACAAACAAATAAACAAACAAACAAACTTGATCTCGCGTTTTCAAGCTGGAAAATCTGCGATTGGAATAATGTTGAATTGAATGTTGAATTGAACATCAGGGTGATATACACTAGCTGTTTTTTTTTTTTGCTCGGGTTATCTGACGTTGTTAAACGAGTTAGTCCACAAGTTATCAAGTATAATAGTTATAGTGTTATTTCAATCAAATCAGAAGTAACAATCCAACTGCAATTTCCGCTAAAAATTTTGAAATAAATTAAGATGTCTATTTGGAAACTTTTAGCAACCGCATGAAAACTTTAAGCGAAAAGTGCGGTTGGTTTATTACTGCAACGAGGGCTTGCGCTTTGTCACAAATCTCTGTGAAAATTTTTACAATAACAAGTCGAGTAGGATTTGGAACTTTGCATGGTGGAAATTCGGTATGGTTAGGTTCGCGGTAACACCATGTAATGATAATCTTTAAATGAGTTGGGGTGATTTTGAAAAGAATCGTAGGTTTCAATTCGATGTTTCGATCAGTATATGCTCTGATAGTCTTTTTACAAGTCGGTTATCCCCTGACGTTTGTTATGTCGGCTTACCCTTATTTCTGTTATTAAAGGAATATCCTCATATATCTTATCTCACCAAAAATACCGCAAAACATATCACTTGTTGAATCATAAAGGTAAAGCCTACGTTTTCACATTTCGCCATCCTTTTCGGGGGGATTTTTCAGCACCAAAGAATGTGTTTAAACTGTTGCAAACTGTGTCGTAGATAATTAATCAGAATGAACTTGTTGCATTTCTTAATTTCAGTAGATATGTGTCATGATTACAAACAACTTTTAAAAAGCGTCATAATAATGTTTATCGTTTGACCTATCGTGACGTAAGCAATTGCAAACGTAAACAAACAAACAAACACAATTAAGTTCCATTTTTATTAGTGTTTTTAAAGGTCATTTCATTGTAGGTCTACAGCTTTTGTTTCCCAAGGGAAAGACCCATACGCACTCTCTTATAACGATTAGGCCTACATGCCTTATATGGATGTGCGCAAAACGCGGGCTAAACGGAGGATAAAATTGGTTGTTAGTGAGTCTTTTGTGATGTATTATTATGAAGTAATGTGTTGTAAATTATCTGTGAATGACGTACAGTGATATTGTTTAAGTAAATAGGTGTTAGGCCCCGCTGTCAAATTATTTGTGAGGGTGAGAGGAAGAAGACTCACAGAAAAAGAAAAGGGTAATCAAGAAACGAAACAAATATTTTCACAATGAATCTAGTAATATAAAACAACATTCTGTAATGGCTATATTACACAACCTTTATAACAATGCACATTGGTATCGGCAATGTAACAGAAAACTAGTTTATTTTACTTCAAAGAACGCGCACATAAATCGCACAATTATTTTTCGTTACTGACAAATTTAAAGATCAATCAAATCTGACTTGGTAAGAAGCGCTGCCGCTGTTGATTGTGTAATATTTTGAGAAACGCAGTGTAGTTTTAGAGCAAGAGATTCAGGAAGATTGTCAATCTGAGAAAGGTTCTGCATGAAACGTTTCTCAGATTGTGTATTCCAGTTACTGAGAATTCTTCCTGCGTGGCATAACCGCCGCAGATTTGCGGCGATATCTATAACAAATGTTTCTAACTTTTGAAACGAATTTGTTCACAGGTTATAGTTTTATTGTTTTTTAATTTTCTACATATATGGGATTGCATCAGTTGCCTTTCAAGTCAAGCTTCAATAGGTCGACCCATCAATCACAGCGTGGGGCCCTTACATTGTAAACAACTTTTCAAATTATGATCTTTTGTCATGAATGTTCTGGGAAAACCTCACAATATTATAGCCTACACTGTGAGTCCAGATTTAAGTTGTTGTTCGGATTGGTTGCAATAAAGTCAATGGTGCCCCGTTTAATGACGCAGGGAAAAATATATTGGGGAAAATGTGAACTTCTTTTTTGGTGAGCTGTTTGTCATGCCATGGAAAGGTTATTTCTGTTGAAAAGCAGTTTTGGGATGTCAAGTTTTAATTAGGCCCTATCGAGAACGCAAAGAGTTCGCTTACACTGTGAGTAGGCTAGGCCTATAATTGTTGGAACAGAATGTGCTTGCCAAAGGTTGCGGATAATGGTGTCCCCGTAAGACGCAGCCTTTCGGGGCCCATTTTTTTTTTTTTTTTTTTTTTTTTTTTTTGGGGGGGGGGGGGGGGTTCTGTTGACCTGTTTAATAGCAGTTTGAGTTCATGGATGTCAAATCTGAATCAGGCCTAGACATTATAGAGACGCAATGCAATTTGTTAATTTCTGTTTGATGTATTTTTAATTATTTGATTTTTGCATGTGCAATTCATTTTTTTAACTGCAATACATGTTTTAAAAAACCATTTCTAAATTTATTTTTTGAATTGAATAAAGAGTTGATGGGGAAATGTACCCATGTACATGTGCGTTACAAATCATGGGCTATAGAGAAACCCTGCATGAAATGACGCGATGACAGAGTGGTTGCCATGGTTACAAGGAAAGGGGTTAAGCTTCATATTGAATGAAATATCAGCCCCGAAAACTTAAAAAAGAAAAAAAGAAATGAAAAAAATTACATCACAAAATGGTTTAACTTTCATAATCAGGGCGGGGGGACACAGAGTCTGCCGCCACACCAGATCTATAAACGGTTGTCGCTTAGGCCAACAGCTGTTGGCTTCACTTACAAATTAAAAATGTAATTTATATCCCATATCAAATGTGTTAACGAAGTTACTCTTTAATCTTTTGCCATAGCAAATTTGGGGAAATGTTGATGGATAAAATTCGTTTTTTTTGTATCATCATCCTGAAGGGCGTCCTATCAAGTTTTCTTTTCTTCTACTATCTTTGCTTCCATTTATCTTGAAAGTGAGAGTTTGGTAGTTTTGAGAATGGTAAAAGAAGTGTTTCTCGATGATTTGAATATTTTCACAATAAGGTTATCTTCCAATTAGCGAATTAGAAATGAGTGTACTAGACCTACACAAAACAATCACAAGCTTATCCCACATCAAATGTGTTGACGTAATTACTTTTTAATCTTTTGCCACAGCATATTTGGGGAAATGTTGATGTGTCTTAACTCGGAGCACCTTATCAAGTTTTGTTTTCTTCTACTATCTTTGCTCCCATTTATCTTGAGAGTGAGAGTTTGGAAGTTTTTGGGAATAGTTAAAGATGTCAGTCTGGTCTAAGAAATGTTTTTCGATGATTTGAAAATGTCTCACAATATCAGTTGGTTTTCTTCCAATGGGAGACTTTCCAACTTGCTAGATGGCAGCAGACTCACTGGGTAAATTTCCATTGTTTACGTAGTTCTGAATAGCGCATAATTCTAAGAACACTGGCTTTACCCGGTAAGTCTGCTGCCACCTATCGTCCCAGAAAGTCTCTTATTGTCGAAGTAGAAATGAGTGTACTAGACCTACACAAAATAATCACAATGATAGATACACAAAAACACACATAATTTTTGACTTAAAAAATAATGTTTGTATTTATTTACATAACGACACATGACACATTGATAAAACATAAATTAAATAAAATACTGTGAACCTCCATCTACAATTCCAATACCTCACAGAAATAAAGGGACACAGTTGTGTTTCATAGTTTCAACCGAAAAGGTTTTGATACCTTTTGTATATCAAGATTTTGGCAATGACATAAATCCCTAGTTACTCAGAATGAGGATGTAGTAATTTAGTTCACCTGTAAATTTCAGCTTCATTAGTCATACATTTTTGTTGGGAAAAGGTTAAAATCACAGTGCAATGATTACAGAGAGTCGCGTAAATCCGCTGTACATGCTAAAATCATTTTCACCCCACTGAGACGAACATTATTTTCGTGAAACTGTTTTACTCAATGCTAAAAAACTACAGCACTTTAGCAAGTAATATTTTAAGGGAAGCTTTCTACCATCATTATCTTTAAACCGTGTAAGTTTAATGTAAATCTGTGGACACTGTGTTTTGTTGTTTTGAAATTGGTAAAACCGAAATTCATGTTGGCAGCGGTAAGGCTGGTGATGAACCACGTTATAAGTGCCCAACTGCTTGTTTTTGCATTGAACAAAATCTTAAAGCATTTGACCAAACTGTCCAGTAATTGACTTTTGACGTGGCTGGAGCTTTTGACTGAATACAGCAATCTGGACACGTCATAATCATTGCCGAAACACGGCCTAAGATGTACAGGAAAATACGGTATCTATTGTTCAAACGCAATATAAGCTCATTCACACAGATATAAACAAAGTTATAAACCACACAAGGGAAACTGACTGGGTAAATTAGATGACTGGTGACGTCAGATGTTCAGGCTACATATAGTGTTATTGTTTATAAAGTTTCATTCGGGGTTATCGTTGAGGGGGTAAATATCCTAATAACATGGCGGTCTAATGTGGTTCTCGGTGCATCCACGTTCGTCCGATCCATCCACACAGTCTTGTGTGTTGTCACATTGGTAACATCCTAAGATACACATGCCATCATCGCAGCGGAACATCTCAAGAGGCTGGTTGTTTGATGTGGTCTTGCCATTGAAATCGTTGATGCAGCTTGCTATAAGTGATTGAAATAGAATGAACACATTATTAGAAAGAAACAGAGACATAAGAATATTAAACTGGAAAACAGGCAACTATAAACAACAAGCACTCCAACAAAAACAACCACAACAACTCTTTGACGTATGACACTGCTCTAGAACTGCAAAGATCGTGGGTTCGAATCCCATCCGAGTAATATGCCTGTGATATTTTTTTCACAGAACTCGGGTAAGTACTGAGTATACAGTGCTAAGCACACATCGATGGGTTAAAAAACAAAAATGAATATTTTTTATACCCGATGCAAATTTAGCATCTATTTAAAACAACACCCCTTTGGTGAATTATGCACGATTTTGAGCAAGGTAGTTGAGTTTTGTGTAAACATATCGTGCTAGTGTATAATGTAGCCCATAGTTCTGAAGTGTAACACCATCTCTAACACCGAATTCTTAGGTAAATCTGTCCCCCAAAGATTATGTTCCCCATATGGGAAATTAACATAGGCTGAATGAGGATAGTTCAGAGGGCGTTATCAGAATAAGTTTGTACAAAAGTTGCTACCTAGCGTTCTAAAAGTCTCCAATCGGCGCCCTCTATTGGTAACTTTATCACGGACGACCAAACACAGGCTTGAAATCAAGACTAGTAAAACACTAACCTGCATGCTGAACTACGCAATGGTCCTCATCCGAAAAGTCTGGGCAGTCAACAACGGAGTCACATTCGTACCGTGTATGCGTGCATACGTCGGTCTGGGTTGCACAAGTGAAGAGCCTCGTGAAACCCTTTGTCCGGAGAGTTGAACATAAATCTGTAAAATTAAAGGAACATTAAAGAATTTATCAGAAAAAATTATGATGATGATGATAGTGGAAAATATCCCTTGAAATATTTCTGTCTTAAAATTAATGTCATTAATGAGAAACAAAAAAAAATAAATTCCCGTTTGGAGTTTTCGTTGATTTATTTTGTTGAATGCAAAATGATCGTTTTTACACCATTTTGTCGTGACCCAGATGGCCGACTTGTGATGCACATCACAAAGTGTGGTCATGACTTTAAGATGACTTGGAGCATTTTGGTCTAAAAATGCCCCATTTTGCTAAAAGAAAAATGGAGATAGTGTTGTTCTCCCAAGATGGAGTAAAGCCAGTCGACTTGCTCAGTGGACGTTTTTACTTTTGGATGAGCCTCACTCAAAAGCTGAACGGCTTACATACCAACAATTTAAAGGGAATAGGAAATTGAGTTGCAGAAATGTATTGATTTGTTGTCAATATAATGACATTTTTGCAATGAGGTGCGTGCTATGTGTAGTTATTGCGTTTGATAGCGCCCTCTGTTGAACTAAAATTCCCAACTTTCATGTTTCGAATTTCAGTATGTGGGGTCCAAACTGGACTTTTCTCCCAGTTTAGGGTAGCCGCAATCCAAAGTGACTAGAAGGGGAGACCACTCGCGCGAGTCGAGTGTCCCTCGGTGCGTGGTCTCACCTTCAAGTCGCTCGGGATAGCGGGTCTATGAAGCTGTTTTGGGTAGTCATATTTACCTGAATATCCATCGTTGGCGGCATCTGTTGCTACAAACAGCGTTGCGCAAATGACAGCGATAGTCAGTGATGCTGCGATCTTCATCATTTTGGTTTTCGGTGGAGTTTCTGTTTGAAAAACAAACAACAAAGAAACACTTGAAAGTAACATCCAAACGCAGGTATATTATTTCCCAAACAAATTGCAAAATCGCTCACATTGAAAGTTTGTGGTTCTAGGTATCCAACAAGAATAAGACCCACTTCAAGAAACACAACAAACGAAGCAAACAAACGGACACTTTAATAATGGAAAAAAACTTCTTAATTATGCAACCCGTTGATTTAGTAGTGTATTTATAGAAACCACCAAATAGGCCTAACAAATCATTGACATCCTGATTTGGTATTTTGTCTTTGTACTAGTGTGGTTAGCTGCGAGATGCCAGTTTGAAACATAGAGAGGGGAAAGTTACAATTAAGTTCTGTGAATCCATCCATGGCGAAATAGAAAGATGATCGCGTGAAAAAAGCTTGATAATTGTTTCATCCAGTTCTTAAACCAAAAGATATTGGTTTTTTGCTTCAGGCAATTTTAAGTGTACCCGAGGTAAATATTGTATAAGGACTTTTCATAAAAGTTAAAATCTTGTCTGACTGAACACATAAATCACATTGTGTATAAATCAAGCTTGCAAAAGGTTTTTTTTTATTTCAACACCAGAAGCTGTTTGGTGTTTGCAACTAGAAATGTTTAGATTGTGCACGAGTTTTAAAAAGATTGTATTGCTTGTCATCAAAGTTGAAATCTTGTCAGATGGTCACGGTTTATCAAACAAAAGCTTGCCAATGTTTCTTACAATTTAAAACCGAAAATTGTTTGGTGTTTGCTTCAAGTATTTTCTTAGTTTAGTGTACACGAGATAGGCCTTGCAGTCCAATTTGGAAGTTTTAAGCTTCTCTGACTACAACAGTAGAACTTAAAGCCATTGGACACTTTCAGAACAGGACAAAATAACTTAAGGTAATGATGAAAGACTTCTCTTGAAACATTATTCCATGAAATGCTTTACTTTTTGAGAAAACATTAAAACAATTATCAATTCTCGATATCGAGAATAACGGATTTATTTTGAACACATGACACGGCGAAACGTGCGGAAACAAGGGTGGGTTTACCCGTTATATTCTCCCGACTCCGATGACCGATTGAGCCTAAATTTTCACAGGTTTGTTGTTTTATATATAAGTTGTGATACACGAAGTGTGGGCCTTTAGACAATACTGTTTACCGAAAGTGTCCAATGGCTTTAACAATCCATTCAAATTCACCCAAACAGAGGCTTGGATGGTTCAA
Organism: Asterias rubens; assembly: GCF_902459465.1. NCBI lineage: Eukaryota > Metazoa > Echinodermata > Asteroidea > Forcipulatida > Asteriidae > Asterias > Asterias rubens. The sequence continues at coordinate 1,584,044 of NC_047070.1, forward strand.
CGCCTTTGGCTCACATCGATTACTCACAGGCTGAGGTAAAGTACCAATAGTAATAAATAAATAATATAAATGAACAAACAAGTCTTACCTCTCGTGGTGTATGGTAATGAAGTTAGGTTTGCAGAGTGGAGTTTGGTTTGCAGAGAGTCTCTGTTCGGCTTTGTGTTTTCAGACTTTGTCTCTCAGTTCAGCGAGGTTTAATGATGAGGTAGAGGGTACCATCGCTGTATTTATAGAGAAATGTTCCACCTCCCGCCAAAACCAAGTTCCTTTGTAACTCCATAGAACCAGGAACTAATAATACTCATAGGATATTGGGGTAATACTTAACATTACATCATCACTTCCGGCGTTCAAGCAAGGGGAACAAATTATTCCCCAAGTTACACAGTTTACTAGAACTGCAGTGATCGGGTAATGACAATGGTGACGTCATTTTGTTTGTATAGTCACTGTTGCGGTGGGGGATGTTTATTGAACCGTGTGTGGATTTTTTTCACACGTTAACTTTGTAGGGTTCTTGATTTCGATAATAAGCAGCGATGGTTTTTGGTGGTTTTCAAAACGAGGCTATTCTCGACTTTAGAGGATTGGTACTGATATAACTATGTAATAAATACAAAAAAAAGTTATTTTCTTCATGTTTCATTCGCCAGCAAACAACACACAAAAAGGATCTTTAAGAACTTTAAAATACGATAGTTTGAAGAAGCATACAGATTAATGTAAAAAGTATTCAAGAACTCGTATGGTACAGAAAACAACGGTATATGTAGGAGAATGAGCTTCCAGAAAAAAAGCGTAAACACGCCCTGTGTAGCCCTATATACATAGTGTCTGTAGCTACTGGCGTTAAACCAGAAAGAGGGAGTGGTCACGTAGATACCTTGCCACTCTCTTACCCCCAACCTCCCCGGATGATCTTGAAGAGAAACAACACACGTGATTAATTTTGTTTGATGTTAGCACAAAATCTACAAAATGCATAACCATCGCATTAATTGATCAAAGACGCGGGGGAGGGGCTGGTGGCGTCGCGTGTCATCAATCTATTTATTTATTCAAACGGCTGTAAGCATTAAATAGACAAACAAACAATAAACAAACAAACAAATAAACAAACATACATACAAACAAACAAACAAACAAATAAATAAACAAATGTGATCTCGCGTTTTCAACAATGGAGACATAAACCAGCTTGACAAATTTTGCTCGGGTTTAATACTGTTTATCTGAGGTTTAAACGAGTGAGCCCACAACAATTAGTTACCAAGTAAGTGTTATTTCAATCAAATCAAGTATAAACCAACCGCATTTTCCGCTAAAAGTTTCGAAATAAAGATGTTTATTTGGAAACTTTTAGCAACCGCTAAAGCGGAAAATGTCGTTGGTTTATTACTATACAACGCGTGCTTGTCACAATGCTGCGTGACACTTTGATGTTATTACAGGAAAATACTCACAAATCTTAGTCAAAAAAATACCCCAAAACACATCACTTGTTACTTCTCTGAGTCATAAAGAGTATTTTAATATTAAAAAAATATATAAATCAAGTATTCTTGAACACCCCACGACCAAAGTACAAAAACTTTAAAAAAAAAGAACCCCCACCCCCGATAACATAAACTCTTTTACTAATCGTGTGGGAAAAGTATACAAATAAATTTAATTTGTTTAAAGGTTATACTAATAATTGTTGGTCTTAATTGGCCACAAATTACACCCAACAAAAGGTGTTCGTTTTCACATTTCGACATCTTTTTTTTTTTGAGGAGGGGGGGACTTTGATTTTTCAGCACCAACGTAGGTGTTTAAACTGTTCCAAGCTGGGTCGTAAAAAAAAAAAAAAATTAGAATAAACTTGTTGCAAAATCTACATTTCAGTAGATATGTGTCATGATTTAAAACAACCTTTAAATAGCACCTTTTGGTATATCGTTCGACCTATCGTGACGTAAGCATCTATACGCGTTATACACAAAAACAACAAAACGGTTCAAATTTGTATTAGTTTTTGGTTCCTGTTTAGAAGGTCGTTTCATTTTTAGGTCTAAGGCTTTTGTTTCCTAGAGGTGACATAAGTCAGAGAGGCCGACGCTACCCTTGACTGGTTTCTTACTTGGTTCTTTTTGCCAAATTGTTAATGTTTGCATGGTCATGGTTTTACACACACACAATAACAAAAGAGCGGGAAACAAACAAAAAGTTGGTCTGGTGTCCTCGATTTTCTTAAAACTGTGATGTGGAAAGTATTTCAGGATTGTGAGTTGGTTGTGGTATATCTATGAGTCAATGTGTTGTAAATATCTGTGCATTGTTTAAAGTCAATAGGGGTGATATTTGAAAGACCCACATTCTCTTAACGATTGCATGCCTTATATGGATGTTCGCCAAACGCGGGCCAAACAGAGGATAAATTGATTGGTTGTTTGTGAGTTTGTTGTGAAGTAAGTATGAGGTAATGTGTTGTAAATAACTATGCATTATTTAAGTTCATAGGGGTTAGTATTAAGGAGTCACACTCTCTTATAACGATTACATGCCTTATATTGATGTTCGTCAAAACGCGGGCTAAACAGAGGATGAATTGGTTGTTAATGAGTTTGTTGTGATGTAGTTATGATGTAATGTGTTGTAAATATCTGTGAATGACGAACCGTCTATTGTTCAAGTAAAGTATTTCGAAGACCCCGATGGCTGTTTCTTATTACGACTGCCTTATATGGATGTTTAGGTATTATTACGTATTGCTGCCAAATGAACAAACAAAAACCCTACCTTATCATAATTATTATACGTACACGATGTATGAGTTATTGGCATACCTTTTCTTTTTGGGGTTAAAAAAAAGTTGCTTCCACGGTGCACAACAAATAAAAATGTTTTCAGAAGGGTAAAATATATTTATTTTTTTCTAGAAAAGCAAGTTTAAACGAGAAATCCAAACAATAAAGTTTTCAATTGATATTTTAATGGTTTTAAAGGCACAGTATAACGGTTTTTTTTTTTTTTTTTTTTAAACGTTCCGTTGTTTTAATTATATGTGGCCGACTTGTTGTTCTTTTGGAATGACAAAAAGTACTGAATTTATTCTGTATAAGGCTCTACTGTATAAACTTTATAAAAACCTTAATAACAATGCACCTTGGTATCGTAAAGTAAGGCAAACAAAAACAGTTGACCATCCCCTCCCTCATCCCTTTTTAAGGCTGCATCCTTTTTTTTTTACTATTGTGTTTTTCCCTTTTTCTGTGTTTTTTGTCGATTAACTTATTAATCTTTTATGATTTTGAAACTACAAAGTGAGTGGTGACTTTTAAACTCAATGTTGGTGGCCAATTTGAATTAAAATGATTGGTGGCCAGTTTGATAGAAACAACAAATTAAAAATAAAAAGGCCCTCATCCTCCTCTTTTTTGGAAAAACCCGGACCGTCGATCAAGTGATATTTTCTTTTATTTGGCCTGAAAGAGAAATAATTTACATTACTTCCAAGAGCACGCACTGTAATCGCACAATTTTCTTTTCTTCATTTAAAAGGAGGGTATATAAAGTACTCAAAATTTAATGACCAATAAAATCTTACTTGGTAGGAAGCGCTGTAACTTTTGACTCTGTAATATTTTGAGAAAAGACTCCCACCGAGGGATGTGGTTTTAAGAGAGGGGATTCAGAAAGATTACAGATCAGAGAAAAGTTTCTGCATGAAACGCTTCTCTGGTCGTGTAATCCAGTTCTGCGAGGCATAACCGCTTCAGATTTGCGGCGCGGCACATCGAAATGAACATTTTATACTGCAGGTTTTATTGCGTATAATCGAACGGTTCCCAAAATTAAGGCATCCTTTGTCTTTCAAGGATTTGGGTACTTTTTCAAAATGTCCATAGATTTACATTAAACTTACAGGGTTTGAAGATAATGATAGTGGAAAGCTTCCCTTCAAATATTACTTACTGAGGTGCTGTAGTTTTTGAGAAATGAGTAAAACAATGTAATGAAAATACGTTTGTAAATGCTTAAAATAATTTTGGTCTAATGAGACCAAAATTATTTTCATGACATTGTTTTACTCATTTCCCCAAAACTACAGCACCTCAGCATGTAATATTTTCAGGGAAGCTTTCTACTATCATTATCTTCAAACTGTGTAAGTGTAGTGAACATCTGTGTACATTGTGTTTTTTTGTTCTACAAAAAGTACATAAACCCTTTAAAACAGCGACCCATCCATCACGGTTTGGGCCCTCAAATCGATAACACCTTTTGAGTAATGTTTTTTTGTCATTAATATTTTGGGAAAACCACAAAATGTTAAGCTACCACCTGTGAGTGCAGATTCATTGTTCGAATTGCTTGTATACTAAGAAATTTCTATTGTGCTTGCCCCGTAGTTGCACTCAATGTTTTCTACCTCCCATGATGGTAGACGTACACAATGCCAAGAGTTCGTAAAAAAGGTATACAAAAGATGAACATTTTACATAAATTCGGAAACATAGGGAAACATCTTGCATGAAATGGGTGGGTGCCTTGGTTAAAAGGGGTGGAGCTTCGTCGTGAAATAGCAGTTCTAAACTTTGAAAACCCCAAAACGGAACATCACAAAACGGGTTTATTCAAAATCAGCACATGATTTCAGCACAAGGTTTATTGTGGTGTTTGTTTTTCGTTCGTCTAGCAATATAGGATTACCAACCAAATTTCCAAGTGGTTATCAGGATTTGCAAACGACATCTGAATACTACTAACAAGCAGTATAACAATGCAACAAATTGGTTGGTAATCCTGTTTTTATATATTAAAAAAAGTCATGCTAAGCAAATATTTGTGCTTAGCAGCTCTTTGAAATTGAGCTCAGGTCTTATGAAACATACAGAGGGTCTTATAAATGTTGGAAGAGGTCCTCAAGTTTAGTCGATGGAGTTCGAAAAAGTTGCCACCGTTGTGTGCGCTAGGATTGAATTAGTAGTTCAAGGTCATAGACTGCATAAAACCAGATGTTGCATTTGAATTCTATATAACGGGAACAACATCATGGGATTCCAGTTATGAATCAGAAAGCACAGTCAGAATGTTTCCGGGAAACTCGGAACTGAACGGTGAACACCGCTACTGATACTCAGAACGCCACCAAAGGGGAAAGAAAGCTGACAAAGCCGTGTCCGAATTGACGGAATTGGCAGAATTAAATTTGTATTTCCTGTATTTTTATTAAAAATTTAACTATTCCCCCAAACGTCTGGTCGGTGTTTTTTGCTTTCATTTGACAATATGGGGGCATCAGTTTTTATACGGTGGTTCTATCGTTTCTGTATTGCTTTAACTTGCCATCTTTAGCTTTTAATTTCACTACAATTTTAGATTTCTGTGTAAGGACTGGGAGGGCACATTTTGTTTTACTTTTGCCTTTCAATGGACGGACTCAGTTTTTTTTTATATAATGTTTGTATTGTCTGAAGAATTAAAACTAAACAAAATAAAATGGTATGGGCGGACTCGTGAAAGGGTCAATATAAAACGTTGTATACGCCCACTACAGTCGGCTTTACTTCAAAGGGAACATTTAAGATTTATGCCCCAAATCAAGTGTGCATAATACAGCAATTGGACACTTTCGGAACAGACAAAAAGTTCACAGTTTTACAAATAACTTACAGGGTTTACAGAAGGTAATGGTGAAAGACTTGTCTTGAAATCTTATTCCATGAAATGCTGTACTTTTGAGAAAATATTAAAACAATATCAGTTCTCGATAGAATTGCGGATTTATTTTAAACACACGTCACGACACGGCGAAACGTGCGGAAACAAGGGTGGGGTTCCCGTTCCGACTCCGATGACCGATTTAGCCTAAATGTTCACAGGTTTGTAATTGTATATATAAGTTTATATATAAGTTGTGATACAAGTGTGGGCCTTGGATAGTACTGTTTCCCGAAAGTCCAATGGCTTTAACGAAATATTTTGCTGCTCTTTTGAGGTAGTTAAACTTGAAAACGAAAAATAAAGTCCACAAAAAAGACCATTATACCCCAAACTTATCTGATTATACTGCTTTATATCTGATCTCATATAAATGATAAACCAACCGTATTTTCTGCTTTAAGTTTCCAAATAAACAACGAAGGCTTGTAACAATATTTGAAGAAAAACGTTAATAACATTAAAGGAACACGGTGCCTTGGATCGGTCGAGTTGGTCTTTGAAAAGCATTTGTAACCGTTTGTTGTAAAATGCATATGATTTGAAAAATGTTTTAAAAGTAGAATACAAATGATCCACACAAGTATCACTCGAAATTGCACAAGTATCACTCAAAATTGCGAAATTTTTCTTTTACCTCGTCGACTAATACGGTCGGCCATTTATGAGAGTAATATTTTTGATTCCCATAAATGGGCACCCGTGTTAGTTCGCTAAGTAAAAGGAAAACCACGCAATTTCGAGTCATATTTGTGTGGATCGTTGTATTCTACTTTTAAAATATATATCTAACTAATGCATTTTACAACAGTTACAAATGCTTTTCAAAGACCAACTAGTCCGATCCAAGGCAACGTGTTCCTATAAATCCAGTATTTTTTAGTGTGGAATCTAAATTCAAGTATTTGATTAATAATATTTCCACTGAGTCAAAATTGAGGAGGGTAGGCAGGGTTGCAATTTAATTCTACATTGATTTGATCACAAATATGTTTATAGAAATAATATTCTAGGCAACGTGTTCCTTTAAATCCAGTACTTTTTAGTGTGGAATCTAAATTCAAGTATTTGATTAGTAATATTTCCACTGAGTCAAAATTGAGGAGGGTAGGCAGGGTTGCAATTTAATTCTACATTGATTTGATCACAAATATGTTTGTAGAAATAAAAATGTAGAAATGAAAATGTATGTTGAGGTGACCGTAAAGCCTGTAATGGGTGTGGGCATGACACCCGTTGCCCCCCCCCCCCTGGAACGGCCCTTTACTTAAAGGCAGTGAACACTATTGGTAATTACTCAAAATAATTATTAGCATAAAAACTTACATGTAATGAGTAATGGGGAGAGGTTGATAGTATAACACATCGTGAGAACGGCTCCCTCTTAAGTGACGTAGTTTTTGAGAAAGAATTAATTTTCCACGAATTTGATTAAGAGACCTCAAGTTTAGAATTTGAGGTCTCGAAATCAAGCACCTGAAAGCACACAACTTCGTGTGACCAGGGTGTTTTTCGTTCATTGTTATCTCGCAACTTCGATGACCAATTGAGCACAGGTTTGTTATTTTATGCATATAGGGCCTATATGTTGAGATACACCAAGTGTTTGAGAAGACTTGTCTTTGACAATTACCAATAGTGTTCAGTGTCTTTAAGCGTGGATTTAGATATAGATTTAGAATTATTCAGTAAAATAGTCAGTGTGGCTTAAAGGAATCAGCTCTCTGGAAGCATAATATTTCGTTTCAAATTTATTCATTTGTTATAAAACATATTCAATAAAACAAAATTAAAGAAAATAAGAGGAAAAGTTATGAATCCCCGTTTTCTTCACCCCTTTATTTATACAATTTATCACTGAAACAAGATGGAGGTGATTGCTCGTGGCTAAATAAATAACTAAATAAATACATAATTAAATAATAGAATAAACATGAAGTGCTAAGAAATTTGTGCTAAGAAATTTGTGCTAAAACAAACTTAGGAACTCTTTTGCAGGACCCTCTACAGAATGAAACATGATGAATACTAAACAAAATATCAAATAATAATCAAAAGAGCGATATGGGTTATAAGTTCCCTTCTTGAGACTAACAAGCTTCCAATGCCCACCAACTGCCTTTCAAAACGAACTTCATATTTCATGATTTCTGAACATATTGAATGATAAAATTTGCTTTCTGAAATTCTGTCTGTCAAAAACTTAAAGGCAGTGGACACTATTGGTAGTTGTCAAAGACTAGCCTCACAGTTGGTGTATCTCAACATATGCATAAAATAATTAACCTGAGAAAATTTGAGCTCAATCGGTCATCAAAGTTGCGAGATAATAATGAAAGAAGAAAACACCCTTGTCACACGAAGTTGTGTGCGTTTAGATGGTTGATTTCGAGACCTCAAGTTCTAAACCTCAAATCTCGAAATCAAATTCGTGGAAAATTACTTCTTTCTCGAAAACATGTCACTTCAGAGGGAGCTGTTTCTCACAATGTTGTATACCACCAACCTCTCCCCATTACTCTTCACCAAGAAAGGTTTTATGGCAATAATTATTTTGAGTAATTACCAATAGTGTCCACTGCCTTTAAGGGGGAATGTCAGTTTATTTGATTGTATAACTATTGTTCTCTTGGAAACCATGAGATAAATAAACAGAAGTCCACTTGGTAACCTCACTTGGTAACAAGTAATAGAGAGAGGTTGATAGTATAAAACATTGTGAGAAACGGTTCCCTTTGAAGTGACATAGTTCTCGAGAAAGAAGTAATTTTCCACGAATTTGATTTTGAGACCTCAAGTTTAGAATTTGAGGTCTCGAAATCAAGTCTGAAAGCACACAAGTTCGTATGACAAGGGTGTTTTTTCTTTCATAGTTATCTTGCAACTCTGATGACCAATCGAGCTCAAACTTTCACAGGTTTGTTATTTTATGCATATGAATAGATACACCAATTGAGAAGACTGGTCTTTGACAATTACCAATAGTGTCCATTGTCTTTAATATATCATGTTTTCAGAATCGTACAAAATAATTTCAATTCATTTTCATATTTAAAAAGATTTCCATGAACTAAACGGCTAAAAGTGGGAAATTGTTTACAATATCGTAATGCAAACAAATAGTTAGCGGTCTGGCGTTTTGACCGTATAGCAGAGTCTTTCTCGAAACGGTTATTACAAAATATATATACTTTTTTTGGTGCATTTTTTATGACATTTTGCCGATTTTGGTTGGTGAGCAGTTTGCAACCGCTAATTCTATATTCCCAATATCGTAAACCCCTTAAAATTAAAAACCATTACGCAGAAAAATGTAGCATTCGTATTTTCCTTTCCTAGCTACTCAAAAAGTAATGAAATAGTAACAAAACAAGGGCAGTGTAAAATTCAAATATGGCATGGACAAATTATGAGAAAGTAAAAGTTTGATTCTCATTAATACATTCTGAAAGATGCTTGTTTCCTGTTTGGAAATGGATAGTTCAATTTGTAGAATTGTGATACATTGGAACTATGTTTCAATATTTTCCTGTTGGATAGGCCTAGTTCGATTTGTAGAAATGCGATCGTACCACCACATTTCTGATAACATTCAAATACAGGTCAACAAATGATATCAATATAAACCACAAGGGAAACTGACTGGGTAAATTTTGAAAAATAATAAATTCATAAATTAAGTAGTTTTCCTTAATCCCCAAAAGTTTAAAAAGTTGCTCTAATTACAAGGCGGTTTGGATAATTCGATTGTTAGAATGCGATGGTGCCACCAAATTTCTGATATAATGATCATCAGTTTTGGTATTATTATTATTCTAATATACATGTCAAGAAATCTGAGTCAACAAATTATATTAACTCCAGAAATGAATGAAGCTGTTTTCTTAAATCTCCAAATTAGTAAACTGTTAATCTCAATATTTCAAGGAGGTTTGCATAATTCGACTGGTAGAATGCGATCGTGCCACATTGAATAATCATACAGTTTAACAAAATCTTAGAAGAAAACAAATTGACATTATAAATGAAGTTGTTTGCTTAAATCCCTTAAGTTGTAAAGAGTTGCTTTAACTACAACTTGTAGTTACAAGGCAGTTTGGATCATTCGATTTGTAGACTGCGATGGTGCCACTCAATTTCCGATATAATAATAATCACAATATACATGTCAAGAAATCTTTAAAAATTATATAAACTTCGTAAATGAATGAAGCTGTTTTCTTACTCCCAAAAGTAGTAAACTGTTTCTCTAATTACAAGGCGGTTTGGGCTCGTTGGGGCCACACCCAATTTCATCCGAAGCATCTAAGCAGTCGACCGTAGTATCACATCGTTGACAGCCTAAGATGCACATGCCGTCATCGCACTCAAACTTCTGAAGAGGCTCGCCATTCATGGTCTTCTTATTCAGGAAATCTGCAGTACAACTTTCTGTCGAGGAAACGAAAGAGGTTGTAGAATATTATAAAGATGAGTTAAAATGTCTCGTAGAGCGCCACTATCGGCAGGAGTAGGAAAGGCATGTACACTTATAAACAATGTGTGCAATAGCATCATAGTATTGTTCAAGCATTTGTTGATCCCTGTAGACAATTACAACGATACAGCAAAGCAGATATCGCGTGATTTTCTTTTTTTTAATTGATGGAAGAACAAATTTTGAAAGTTTCTTGTCCCGATTTGGTAAATCACATACTCTGTTATATGAATAACTACCCATGTTCAGAATGCCTCCTGTAATGTTTTAAAACAATAGAAAGAGTATTGTTCTTTTGTATCTTGTGTTGTGAATGTTTCTTTTCCGTATTGTACTTGGTTGTTTTCCACTGTGAGTGTTACTACAGTTCTTTCTTTTTTCGTTTTTCTTTTAAAGCAATCGCACAACATCGGTAAACAGTATTGTCCAAAGGCCCACACTTCGTGAATCACAACTTAGATAAAATAACGAACCTGTGAAAATTTAGGCTCAATCGGTCATCGGAGTCGGGAGAAAATAACGGGAAAACCCACCCTTGTATCCGCACGTTTCGCCGTGTCATGACATGTGTTTAAAATAAATCCGTAATTCTCGATATCGAGAATTGATATTGTTTAATGTTTTCAAAAAGTAAAGCATTTCATGGAACGATATTTCAAGAGAAGTATTTCACCATTATTACTTTCTGTAAACCCTGTAAGTTATTTGTAAATCTGTGAACTTGTATTTGTTTTGTGTACCGAAAGTGTCCAATTGCTGTTATCGGGACCATGGTGTTAAACAGTATCTGGACTGATTTTAGTATCCTGGATAAAACAAAAAAAAATATTTCGGTAACTGTGACCTCGTTCAGTCTTGGGCCTCAGGCAAGATACTGCACTGATGGTCATACTGGAAAGTTAGCATTTTGAGTCATAATTTCCACATGAATCCAAGACTTATGTAACGGCAGAACAAGTTTTGAGATGTGCCCATTTCACAGTGCAATCTCCATAAAATAATATAAGATGTTATGCTTTCTTTCATGGAGCTGTGTACAATTCATGCCAGCAGGAAGTCTAGGCTTGGTTGCTCTTTTGAAACAAAAATGTGATGTCATAGGTAACATCGTCTGTAGGACAGAAATTAACGTCTCGAACTAAGACTAGCGGCTGACCTTTATGTTGCTCTGCGCAGTGATCCTCGTCCGACATGTCAGCGCAGTCAGCAACGGAGTCGCACTCGTACCTCTTTAGCGTGCAAGAATCCACTCCGGTTTTACATTGGAAAGAAGGTTGCTCAAAGATGTCAAGCACCAGGCATGACCCTGACGATCATAAGAAACAAAATACAGTCAAACATCATAAAGAGAGCATGTTATATAAAGTTTGGTTCTCCAGAAGACGATCAGAGCATACTGACCGAAACGTTGAGTTGAATCCAACGGTACTTTTTAGGACCACCCCAACTCATTATAGATAGTCTTTACATGTGTTACTGCAAAACTTTCCATGTCGTCACTTTCCATCATGCAAAGTTTCAAATCCTACTTAAGCTTGGTTCTGCTTATAATGTGTCGTATGGACAGATTGTTTTACCATCCTTTATAATTAACATTCCTATTTAATAAATTATTTCACTTTCGTAATTTTAAGTATAAGAACTGAGCACTTCGGAAACTTCTTTTGCGCACCTTATTTTTGACAACCATGTACCAACAAAGTAAACATTTTCAAACTATATAATTTGCAATAAAATCGCAATACATCCAACCTTTGACTAACTTTGGTGGTGAATTTTTCCAAAATAAATCTGATGAGATTTTTCTTTTTTTACAGTGCTTCATACAACCGTGTCGATCGGTAAAATAAAAGTATAAGAACTTTTAAGAGCACTTAAGAAACTTGTTTCTTGCACTCATTTTTCGATCTCTTACGCAACCATGTACCAACATCGCATTATAAAAAAAATTCTACTCATCAATTGTACTTCAAAGTTTTTCTTCTTCACAGTATCAACAAATAAAAGAAATTATCACCCAAGAACGATCCGTTTAAAATACAACTTCACAGTAAAAAATATCAAGAACTGGATGAAAACAAATGACACTGCAGAGGGATCCATTTTAGAAGCAGATCTTATAGGCAATGGTTTTTAAGGCAACCACTTGCATTGAGACAAAAATAACAAGTAAATTCCTTCCTCCATTAGAGAACCGAATTTGAAAAGTGGTGGTACTTACATGTCAATGGCTCCGATGATACAAACAATGGACAGCATAAGACTGCTATAAAGATGATTGCTGTAATTCCTGTAGGCTTCATTTTGACGGACTCAAAGGTAACTTTGGAAGGATAATAAAGAAAACGTTTTAGAACATAAAACAAAAATGTTGCTCTTTCTGCGTGTCGTACCGGTGTACCGCTACAAACAATGGTCCGAAATCAATGCAGTTCGCCTTGAGGCAAATGAAGCAACTGAACCCTTTGTTTAGTCTGAAAGCGGTCAGTGTTTATTAATATCATGGAGGAAGGAAGCATTCCTCCAAGGTGATATATTAAACAATGTGTTTAAACAATGGATCAAGGAATTAGAACAGGGTTCAGTAAAAACGCCCGGAATGCTCAAAATCGCCTACATGTATAAATCGCATGACATGTACCGACCTCTTGTACTCTATGTTATTAGCAACCATTACCAATTAGTACACAATAGGTCACTTGTGTTTGCACAACACTATTATGTTTACTGATCTATTTTGCAAACACTTGATGTGCTATATTAAAATCGTTCCTTTTTTTAATACACCATCAAGCAATGATTCAACTACGATGCATACTTAGCTAATTACTTCCCAAGCTAAAAAGCAAAAAAGTACTTGAAGGTTAACGCGGAGGTTGTTCGGTTAATTAGACACACCATTGTTTTAATTAAAACAGTTGAAGTAGACCTCCTCGGGTTTAGGTTTCTAGGCACACTTATAGAAGGCACTGGACACCTTTGGGAATAATCAAAGACCATTCTGCTTGCTTGGTGTATCTCAACCACAGATGCACAAAATAACAACATTTGAACTCAAGCAAGAATAAAAAACACCCTTGTTACACGACGTTGTGTGCTTTCATGCTTGGTTTCGAGACCTCACGCGTGAGGTCTCGAAATGAAAATCAATTCAAAATATTTTACTGATATTTCTTCCACAAAAACTAACACTTCAGAGGGAGCGGTTGCTCACAATGTTGTATACTACCAACCTCTCCCCATTACTCTTGACCAAGTAAGGTTTTATGCTAACAATTATTTTGAGTAAATACCAAAAGTGTCCAGATGCCTTATGGTGACTAAAAGAAGGAACTGTAAAAAATCACAAGTCTTCTATCTAAAATCAGACCAACTATAAAGCTTTGAAGCACTCAATCAAATCAATACAACACGGAACAGCTCTACGTATTTGTTCACAATCCCATAATGCCTAGTTTTAATATAAACGGTTGAACTTAGACTAGACCTTCATAAAATGTTTCAGCTTACCGACGAGGTAATAACCTCAACAATAGCCCATAACACATTATTACTCAAAGCCTATCAAGTTTGCATTCCAAAATGGTTTAAATACATGCGACATGGCAAAAGCATTGCACTAAAATTCAGGATCAAGTCTTACCTCGCTAAAAAAAGACTATATCAAGTTTGCATTTCAAAACGTTATTAATACCGGCGATAAACTGCTCTCAAATGTTATCTTTTTTCAACGAGTGTACTGTAATTAATTTCATGTAACTGTCTTGAGCGCCTTTGAATTGCTTTTGGCGCTATATAAATGTCTTCTGAGCAAGATTGACTGCCATAGCAACAACATTGCATCACTGAAATTCAGATTTAAAATACCTCGCTAAATTTATCCAAAATGCAAAACTGTCAAGTTTACACTCCGAAACTTTATCAATACAACAACTGCATAAAGTACACCATGAAATACAGGTTCGAGACTTCGCTTATAGCTATATATAAAGTTTGCATTCCCTATCTTCATCAACACAACTGCAGAATACACTGCAATACAGGTCAGTGAATGGTCTCTCTTGTACAGCAGGGCAAAATGCTGCAAATGTGTCAGTTGCTACTCAACAAAATAGTCAGAATTATGCTACTCAATATATCCATTCAGTGTGCAAAAAGTATATTCAGTCAAAACATTTTGCTATGCAAAAGTGATTGATGAAATTGTTCCCTGGCACGCAGGTTCAAAACTTACCTTTTAAAACTGACTGAATCTGAGGTTCTTACTGGTGTTCTACTCGTCTTAAGAGTTCTTCTTTTATTGTTTTTCGTGCAGCTTACTTTGGTCATGGAAGGATGCGTTCAGTCCGGGTTGATGAAAAAGCTTTCTCTGCATGAGTTTTATAGAAACGGGGCAACACAGGATGTTTAGGAAGACCAGGGTTTAACCAATTGGTGACGTCATGCATTTCCGGTAATTGTCATAGAGTATTAAGGATTCGTTTTTACAGGTGGATCCGTTATGTTTTTCAAAAATTGAGTATGCGTTATGACTGACATGTTTGGTTTCCATAATTATTTTTGGGAACTCGACAAATTTTGATTCGGAGAAAGAAAACGAAATGTCAACTTATACGGAAGCGCGACGAATTTTACCTGCACCAATTATTATTTGTTTCAAAGAATTTAATAAAAGAAGGAGCACCAAGTATCAAGCTTTAAAAGGGTTTTGTTTTTTCAATAGAAATGCAAACGGAATCAGCAGTTATTGGCCAGAAGATACCCCCCAACCCCACCTAAATTTTTGTTTTTACCCGGCCTTGTCCACCTAAAAAGTTAACCCTATAGCTTCAGCACTCCTTGCAGCATTATATTCGGCAAATTGTTGGATTCTCGCTTGCAACTCCAACAGTCATTAGAAACTGTTATATTTTCCAATTTATATACCGAGTACAAAAGAGCAATAACTCGAGAAAATGTGCCTTCTAACAAGGCAGAACTTTCATCATTGCCTTTTATATGATGTTTACTAATACATCACAAAGTTCATTTCCCGTGCTAAATTTGACCACAGACACCTTGAACCTAAAGTACTGTTGACGTGGGAGTTAATCCAGGGTTTATCCCGTTGACTTTTGACTTGGGCCGCCTCCTCAAGATAGATCATAATCTTTAATTAGTCACACCCCATAGTCACACCATTCCACATCCACTGCCTTCCTCTATGGTAATTTCTCATCAAGACCACTACAGGTGGCCACTATTGATAATTACTCTAAATAATTGTTAAAGCTCCTTTAGATTTCACATGTCATGTAGTTGTAGTGTGTGTGTTTTATTGTAGCATAGACAATTTTTATTAACAAAACATTCGGGAACAGCTTTGTGATTGTTTACAATCACTATCTCTAGTTACTCTAAATAATTGCTAGCATAAAAACTAACTTGGTAACGAGTAATGGAGAGCTGTTGATAGAATGAGAAATGGCTCCCTCTGAAACGTAGTTTTGTTTTAGAAAAATATAATTTCTCACTGCAAATAAAGTCACCAGGCCTGAGGCCCTTTTTAGGGCTACTTAAAGCACACAAATGTGCAACTAGTTTGTTTTCTTTCATTATTCGCTTTCAACTTTACTCAAAGCTGCTAAGCAGGAAGTAGTACAGGAACATACATGAGCAGTTCTCGGCGAAGGGCAAGTCTGTTTCTTAAAGCTTGCAAATTATGCTTATTATAAAAAACAACCAGACGCAGATATGCGAAAGCAAATAGCTTTTAAAGCAAGAAATTATTACACCCATTAAGCCAGCAACATACTTTAAGCTACTATAGCAGTAAGCACATGAAGCCGTCGCAATATACACTAGGCATACTGCGGCACTCGACTATTTTATAAGCTTGTAAATTATGCTAAGCTTTACCAGTTGAATAAGCTGATACAGAAGAGGCAACTTGTTTTTTCTGCAAACGTGTAAAACGGACCATATCTCCTGCATGTGGCTTTTCTTTTTACAAATCTTGGTAATTGATTGTCACGTCACCATTGTCAAAAGAAATTAAATGAGTTTATGCTAATTTGAAAATACTATTCAACCCGAAAACTGTTGGATTTTCCCCAAAATTATGCAATTTTATTGTGACTTTAGTCACGTAAGATCGAAACTTATTTGAAATGAGTCATCTGGCTGGAAGTTTACCTCAAACAAACAGCAGTCTATTCCAAAAACGACTCAAATAAAATACTGGTTCCCTCACCACTACAATCAAGCCCGAATCACACAAAGCAAAATTCACAGTATATTATAACAAACATGATGACATTATTTGACACCGGATCGAGACATTTATTTTGATTGGGTCGGAGTTTACCTCAAACATAAAACGAGTCATACCCAAATGACTGAAAAGAATGTGGATTTTCCCCAAAATTATGCAATTTTATTGTGACTTTAGTCACGTAAGATCGAGACTTATTTGAAATGAGTCATCTGGCTGGAAGTTTACCTCAAACAAACAGCAGTCTATTCCAAAAACGACTCAAATAAAATACTGGTTCCCTCACCACTACAAACAAGCCCGAATCACACAAAGCAAAATTCACAGTATATTATAACAAACATGATGACATTATTTGACACCAGATCGAGACATATTTTGATTGGGTCGGAGTTTACCTCAAACATAAAACGAGTCATACCCAAATGACTCAAAAGAATTTGGTTCGCTCACCATCTATAAAGTCAGCCCGTATTCTCAGTATTGTAACAAACAATAATACAAATTATGCCATTTATTTTGACTTTTATTAGTGTCACACAGGATAGAGACTTATTTTGATTGAGTCAGAGTTCACCTCAAACAAAATAACATTTACGCTTTGCCAATAAAAACTCAAAAGAAATTGGTTCCCTTACTAAGCCAACCAGGGCCCAATTTCATAGAGCTGCTAAGCACTAAAAAATTGCTTAGCATGAAATTTCTTCCTTGGTTAAAACAGGATTACCAACCAAATTTCCATTTGTTGTACGTTGCTTCTTACTGGTATTGCTGCTGTTTGCTTGTCCTGAAAATCACGTGGAAATTTGGTTGGGATTCCTATTTTTATCAAGGGATAAGAGAAATGTCATGCTGAGCAAATTAATTTGTGTGCTTTACAGCACTATGAAATTTTGCCTTTACAGTACAAAGCAAAATTCTCAGTATTAACTAACATTATGCCACATTTGACTCTTTTGTCACACAAGTTCGAGACATATTTTGATAAGTTTACCTCAAACATAAAACAGTCTTTGCCCAAAAGACTTAAACGAATTTTGTTCGCTCACCATTTATAAAAGCCAACCCGTATTCTCAGTATTATTCCATTTATTTTGACTTTTTGTCACACAGAATCGAGACATATTTTGAATGAAGTCATAGTTTACCTCAAACAAACAAAAATCTTTGCCAAGAATGACTCCAAAGAAATCGGCTCGCTTACCATAAGCCAACCCGTACACTACAAAGCAAAATTCTCAGTATTAACAAAATGCCATACTTTGACTCTTTATGTCACACATGATCGATCCTTATTTTGATTGGGTCAGAGTTTATCTCAACAAACAACAATCTTTGCCAAAAACGACTCCAACGAAATCGGTTCGCTTACCATAAGCCAACCCGTACAGTACAAACAAAAATTTTCAGTATTAACAAACATTATACCATGTTTTGACTCTTTGTGTCACACATGATCGATCCTCATTTTGATTGTGTCAGAGTTTATTTCAAACATACAACTATTTACGTCAAAACGATTCAAGAGAAATTGGTACACCCCTTTCCCACCACCCCCCCCCCCCATAATAATGAAAGGGAAAAAAACACTTGTCGCACGAAGTTGTGTGCTTTCAGATGCTTGATTTCGAGACCTCAACTTCTAAATCTGAGGTCTCGGAAATCAAATCCGTGGAAATTACTTCTTTCTCGAAAACTACGTTACTTCAGAGGGATTCGTTTCTCACAATGTTTTATAATATCAACCTCTCCTCATTACTCGTTACCAAGAAAGGTTTTATGCTAATAATTATTTTGAGTAATTACCAATAGTGTCCACTGCCTTTAAATATCCGAGTAAGAAATCAGCTCTTTCTGAAAAACTGCGTTATGCCTACTTCAAAACAAAAATTCGTGAATTTACCATTACTACATGTGTGTGTATTAAAGATTTGTATACTGAAATATTTCTATACCTTCCCGCCCGAGCTCTGTAAAAACATAAAATTCCTCTGTTTGGATTTGAGAATACACGCCCTTGTCAATTTTGTTGTACATGTTGACTATTTTGAGGGTCAACTAACACAGAAAAAGTGACCCGCATGTATTTACCTACGATCTCGTAATCAAGGGCCACAATATTATGATGACACAATAACAAAGTCATAGATACAAATATGATTTGAGGCATTGCATGGTGAGGTATCAATATATATTTGGTTTGCGGTCGTGATATCTTGCCAGGTAGAGTTTGTTCTTTTTAGAGAACTGTCTTGCTTTATTCTACCATGGAGGTAGAATTACTGCGGAGTATGTTCGAGAGACTTCTCAGTTCTGAAAAGAACTGTCCTGCCTATTAACTATATACTTACCTGGGGATGGTCACAGAAATAGGCTGGGACTACTACTTGAGCTTACATGATCGTAATTAACTGTACTACCGCGGAGTCAGTTCTTTAAATGGTATCGATGTCATAGAAGTTTATGTCGTGTGGGTGTCGAGCAAATATTAATAAACGTGTGACTAAACTGATGCCTCACATACCAGATCGGTTTATTCCTTAATGATTAACTCTTAATCTTTAATTAATGTCTGGAATCCAGACCTTGGCTTAATGTAAAGGTTACGAACCTGATCAGTTATAACTGCCCAACCCTAACCACGTTAAAGTCAGTGGACACTATTGGTAATTACTCAAAATAATATTAGCATAAAACCTTACTTGGTGACGAGTAATGGGGAGAGGTTGACATTATAAAACATTGTGAGAAACGGCTCCCTCTGAAGTGACATATAGTTTTCGAAGAAGAAGTAACTTTCCACGATTTTGATTTCGAGACCTCAGATTATTTAGAATTTGAGGTCTCGAAATCAACCATCTAAAAGCACACAACTTCGCGTGACAAAGGTGAAGTTTTTGACTCCATAAAAACTAAATGGCCCATCCAAGGAAACGTATCCCTTTACCTCCAGTACGATTTAAAACAGAACTTGTATTATTCATGACCGTTTTTTTTTTATTACCGGGTCTCAGAGGTTAGTTTATTTATGTACTAACCTCCAGGACCTGTTTCTTGACATGGAGATGGACATAGGAATGTTTAAACAGAACTTGTGTTAGGCATAACTGTTTTTTGTTGTTTTATTACCAGGTCTTGGAGGTTAATATTCTGTGCACTAACCTTCCAGACCTGTTTCTTCTGACATGGGATGGATATAAGGATTTTAAAACAAAACTTGTTTAGGACGTGAAAGTTTGTTATTAAATAAGTTAATAAAAAAACTTTCATGTCTTATTACCAGGTCTAAGGAATTTTAAAACAGAACTTGTATATGGCCAGAAAGTTGTTTTTTTTTCCAATTAACGGGTCTCAGAGGTTATTTTGTGCACTAACCTCCAGGACCTGTTCCTTGACATGGAGGTGGACAGAGGAATTTGAAAACAGAACCTGTAGTGTATTAGGCCTGAAAGTTTTTGTTGTTTTATGTACTAACCTCCGGGACCTGTTTCTTGACATAGGAATGGGTATAGGAACTTAAAAACAGAGCTTGTTTTATGATACTTTTTCCAATTACCTGGTTTCGAAGGTTTAAGGCCGTGTCCGAAACGGCGACTTCGGCTACAGCTACGGCTAGATCGCGCGCGTCTGCTATTCTTCAACACTGGTAGACGCGCTGATCTAGACGTAGCTGTAGCCGAAGTCGTCGTTTCGGACACGGCCTTAGTAACCTCCAGAACCTGTTTCGTTTCTTTCTAGCGTCATAGGGCGCCCTCTTTAGTCCGTGTTGTATTTTCCTGGCTAAACAAGATGGCGGCGCCCGTCGGACAAGTTTGTGGGAGGTTCATTTTTCAAAGACTGTCTAAGATTAAGAATGTCGGGATATGCAGCCAGGCTTTTTGCACAGGACAGGAGAAAGTGAGTCTTTTCAATTGTACACTAACAGTTAAAGTTTAATTGTATTGTCAGATACTTTTTTCGTCTGATTTTCTAATGCTTGTGTTGGGCGCAAACTTCTGTCAATCCTCGCGCAAACTTCAGCCTCCGCCGAGCGCGCAAACTTGATGGCTCGATCTAAATGTGTGCACACTTAGCCTGCGCACTAGATATTCCACTAGATATTCTAGGCCTACTCCTAGAACTATTTCGGTTTCGTCCGGCTATCGTCTCCCGTACGATAGCCGGACGAAACCGAAATAGTTCTAGGAGTACCGTATGGCCTATCTATATGTGTCATGTTATGCCGTGCAGTTCATAATGAGCTTGGCGAAATGTAGCACCAAACTTCATCAGCACACACAAATTTGCCAAGCGCAAATTTCACTCCCAATAAAATACCTTGAATGAAGTTGAAGTATGCGCTGCCCATCTTGAAGATTGCTCGCACGTGCTTCAAGCTAGCGCGGGCGGCTAGTTTGCGCAGGTTGATCTAAAACCCCCTCGAGACCCACGACCCCCTCGACCACCCGACTTTATTGCAATTGTTTTTTCTGTACACCGAAATTGCTACAGTTCACAACCTCAGCCAATCATGCACACATTTGTATGCTGACGTCGACTACACACCATGCCTCGCACATCTAAACACAGCGTACGAGACAAACCATACACACGTGGTATGCACGAAGCAAACTGCGCATGATTGGCTGCTTAGATCGGTCCTGTGGCAATTGTGATGTACAGATAAAAAAACGCGGCATTTCCACGCGTATCTCTTGGCCGATCTGAGCCTGAATAAGATTATTATCCCAACTGGGAACCTGCATTTACCGCCCGAGTACGATTACGGCCAACTCATTACGTGAAGTTCAGGCAGACCCATTTCCGGCCGATCCCTCCCGTTCTGTGTACTACTAGTTGCTCTATGCGCGGAGCTCGAGGTTATAGACCCGACCGACCAAAATGGCCCACACGTGTTTTGGGGTACCCAATCGGTGTAGAGTAATACAACTGTGTGGCTGATGCAGATTAATAATCGCATGCATTCTCAGACTTGAAATCAAGTCTAGTCGTGGAAGGAAGTTGCGTCGCGGATCACACACACTGTGAATTCTAAATCGTTCATTCTTACTCGGCCGTAAAGCGGCATTTTATGAATTCGGAATTTGGACATTCTTGGAACACGGGGCGGATGTCGAGGGTTGTGGGTCGAGGGGGTTTTAGAACAACCCAGTTTGCGCCCAACACTTGGATTGGAAGTTTGAAGTTGGCCAGGCTGGCTGGACTTCCGAGTCCCTGATGGAGTGTAAAAGTAAAAAAAAACAAAAAAAAACAGGCACATTACTCAGCTGGGATTCAAACCCACGACCTTTGCCTTCTAGAGCAGGTTCCAATTTCATTAAACCGTTTAGATTTGGAATGTTGGCTGTTTTTGCTTGTAGGCCTAGAGGCAATATTTTCCTGTGCTTACCCCCTATTAGCAAGTTTTTGTGCTTACCAGACCTAGTGTTTACTTACACACCAAAGCTTGTATTACAGGCTTTATGAAATTGGGACCTTATTTTTTTCCCAATTAGACCACAGGCATATTAGTGATTTCATGTGGTTTTTAATTTTACAGAAGCCTGGATTAGTTTTAGGTGTTTACAGCAAAGAAGACGACAAAGAAGAAGGTTTCATCTTCACAAAAGCTGCCGAAGAAGTCAACAACAGAACATCTGGGAGACTGCAGGATCTTCTCAACATGTAAGAACTTAGCCCCCATTTGGGTCCAATCCGCTTTGTATCCCTGGCCCCAGCGCCAACGCAATCATACTCTAGCATGTCTAGTGCCCAATGAAGTTACCCTGTCTGCGCCTTGCTGAGTACCAAGCAACCCAGTTGTCGGGTTTACACTTGAACATATTGTTGTTGTGAAGTTGAAGAGCGAGGCCAACTGTGAAAGTGAGGATCACAAACTGAATTGAACAATGTTGGTAATAACTCAAAATAATTCTTCAGCATAAAAACATACTTGGTAACGAGCAATGGCGAGCTGTTGATAGTATAAATAAACATAGTTTGTGAGAAAGAGGTAATTTCTCACTCAAATAATAAAATACTTCAGGCCTGAAGCCTTTTATTATGCAGCAAATTGCGCCAGTAGCACCTTGTAAAACATTACATGGTGCTATCAGAATTAGGTCTCATAATTCAAACGTAGTCCCACATCTTGCAGGAAATACTCATTACTGTATGTTACAGTGCCAGGAGCGTCACTGAGTGACGGATAGTGCTGGGCGAATAGTGAAATTTTGATATTCGGATACCGCTGGCCAACTATCCAAAATTAACCGGATATTCGAACAGTTTTTTTAGCCGCTAGAGGGCGAAAAAAAAAAAAAAAAATTATATTAGTTTTAGACAGTGTCACTCGGTTCATTCATAAAAATAACCGGATCTAATTTAAAGATGGCGATTTGCTTTTTCTTTTGATCGTGATTGACTCTACTTGAAGGAAAACTTTCGTAATGTTTGAACAAATTACGTCAGAAATGTCATTGTTTTAACTCTTCACGGAGGTGGTATGCTGTTTTATGCTGCCTTGATAGAAGTTTCATAAGGATTCAGACAAAACATTCCAATCAGTTGACGCCCGACATCCGCGGATGTTCGGATATTAAAAGAATATTCGCGCCCTATGCGGATATCCGGTTAAGAAAAAAAAAGGCATTCGCGGTTACGGATAGGAAAACCTATTCGCCATTAACCGGATATTTGAATAATTCGCCCAGGCCTAGTGACGGACATGTGCGCTATTTCCTTCTCATTATTCTCAATTTTCACAGGTTTGATATTTTATGCATATGTTGAGATACAACAAATGAGAAGACAAGTCTTTGACAATTACCAATAGTGTCCATTGTCTTTAACTGAATATATGGCTCAAAAACTAACCCCAAATAACCAATAGAAGTTCTGACCTACACATTTGGGCTCAATTGGTCATCGAAGTCGGAAAAAACACCCTTTCAGATGCTGGATTTCGAGACCTCAAATTCTAAATTGGTGAGATTCGAACCAGAGTTCACAGAGGTGAAAGGCAGGGAAAGAAACCACTGAGTCAACCTGCTCTCAATTCTTTATCTGTACCATAGTACCATTCAATGTTTTACTCCCACAGTGCTGGGCCGACCATCAAGCAAGGAAAAACCAAGATTCTCTATGACATCAAACAGGTTAGTACTAAAATCAAGTGATCAAAACTTAAGACTGATTAAATTTGATCAGTCAGAACTGACCCAGGCCCGTTTTCACCAAGCACAAAGATTCATCTTAAAGACACTGGATACGTTTGGTAAATATATACCAGTATTTTCACTTTGTGTGTCCCAACATCTTGCATAGACTAACAAGTCTATGAAAAATTTGGGGTAAAATGGTCATCAAAGTTGCAAGAAAAGAATGAAAGAAAAACACACTTGTTACACAAACTTGTGTTCTTTCAGATGTCTGAGAAAGGCTTCAGGTCTGAAGTCTTTCTTGGATTCAAATATTTTAGTGAGAAATTCAAAAAGAGCCGTTTCTCACAATGTTTACTTTCATTCACCAGCTCTCCATTGCTCGTTGCCAAGTAAGTTTTTATGCTTATATATACTTTGAGTAATTACCAATAGACCTTATGCATTGACGTCATCCAGCCGCCATCTTTGAGGTCAAACGGTGACGAAACAATCGAAACGCACATAGATTGGCCAATGAACAACCTTCTTTTGACCTCAATGCGGGTGCGCCGTACTGAAATGACGTCATGTGCATAAAGTCTATAGTGTCCAGTGTTGCATTTAAGATGAGTTGACAATGCTGCTGTCAACGGGATTTTTACCCAGACAAGTATAAACTAGTACTGTGGCACTTAAAAGGGCACAAAGGCAATGGCTAAGGGGCATGGATCGGAAGGGGTAACCCTGTTTCAACCCCAGGATGAGGTGGCAACGTGCCCCTGGTGAAAGTGGCCCTGTCTTGTTAGGCGATCTCTCGTAAGTATTGTTGTAGAAGTCCACCAAGGGTTTTACTGATCTTCTATTCCCTTCACCTTTCTCCTTTTCCAACTTCAAGGATGATTTTAGCAGTGTTGCAGTGGTAGGTCTCGGCAAGCAGTCGGCCGGACTTAGTGAATCTGAGCAAATAAATGAAGGAAAAGAAAACATCCGAGCGGCCGTCGCTGCTGGAGCTGCTCAGCTTAGGGAGGAGGGTGTGAGAAACATCAGCGTGGACCCGTGCAGCAACGCTCAAGGTATGTCGTCTTAACTTTCTGTTTCTTTCGTTCGTCGTTGTAGTCCTTAGAGTCATGACTGACTCATTTATGCCCCTGTCCAAAGCTGACCAGTAGGCCTGTTTAGTCAATGGTAAAGGCTGGTTTATAGTTGGTCGCACGATGGTTGCGCGATGAAAATCTTGACGCGCGATCCTTAAAAACACAGTTTATAGTCATCGCTGAGGCATATTAACTGTGTTTTGTATGCACAGTAGAGATTTCCATCGTGAGACCATCGCCCGACCGACTATAACCCGGCCTTAGGAAGAGGGGGTAGGGTGCAGTCGACAAAAGTGCCCTATGCAACTGTTAAAGAATAACTAAGAGAGGTTTGCGGTAACACCATGTGAAATCTCTTTGAGTTGTGTTGGGTCTGAAAAGAACTGGTCGTTAAAAACTCAAAGTTTCGATCTGGGCCCAATTCTAAAAGCTGGTTATCTAATTAAACAACTTATTTTGAATTTTTGGTTTATGATTTGGTTTTGTTTTCACAGCTGCTGCGGAGGGTGCCAGCCTGACTCTCTTTACGTACGATGAACTGAAAGACTCAACCAACAGGAAACCACATGTAGAGCTTGGCCTCTATGGTGATCAAGAAAGGTGGGCTGGTTCCTGAAAAAAAGAATTTATTTTTAAATCCCGCTCCTGCAACCAAAAACTGAAATCTTCAAGAGGGCAAGGCCATTTTCAATATACAGGACACATCCATCTCATTTGAGAACTTGTGAAGGGGCACCAAGGCCAAGATTAGGTCTGTAAAGAGACTTGAACAGAGGTGGGTTGGTCCTAAAAAAAATCTTTACGAGGGCAAGGCCATTTCCAATGAAAATGACACCTCCATCTTTGAAAACTTTTGAAGGGGCACCAAGGCCAAGATTAGGTCTGTAAAGAGACTTGAACAGAGGTGGGTTGGTCCTAAAAAAAATCTTTACAAGGGCAAGGTCATTTCCAATGAAAATGACACCTCCATCTTTGAAAACTTTTGAAGGGGCACCAAGGCCAAGATTAGGTCTGTAAAGAGACTTGAACAGAGGTGGGTTGGTCCTAAAAAAAATCTTTACGAGGGCAAGGCCATTTCCAATGAAAATGACACCTCCATCTTTGAAAACTTTTGAAGGGGCACCAAGGCCAAGATTAGGTCTGTAAAGAGACTTGAACAGAGGTGGGTTGGTCCTAAAAAAAATCTTTACGAGGGCAAGGCCATTTCCAATGAAAATGACACCTCCATCTTTGAAAAATTTTGAAAGGGCACCAAGGCCAAGACCTTGTGTGTTGTGTTGTCATTTAGCCTTCGAGAAAGACTCTGCTTAAGGTCAAAACATCAGGCCATTAACTATTTTGGGGCATTTATACCATAGGTCCTTATAGTTCGTAACAAGTTTTTGGCATTTTTACCATTGGTTCTTTTGGTTGCTAATTCTGTTTCTTAATTAACAGTTCAGTAACGGACCTGTGGAATAAGGGCCTTACATTGGCGAGCAGTCAGAACTTTGCCAGGAGGCTGATGGAGATGCCGGCCAACAAGTGTACTCCGAGAAGGTTTGCAGAGATCACTGGAGAGCAGCTGAGAGTAACCAAGACCGTACTAACCAGGGCCCAGTAAGTTAACTACTACTAACTAGGGCTTCTTATATAGAGCTCAAATCCGTCACGCAGTGACGGTCAAGGTGCTTCAACATCCCAGTAAGTTAACTACTACTAACTAGGGCTTCTTATATAGCGCTCAAATCCGTCACGCAGTGACGGTCAAGGTGCTTCAACATTCAGTATGTTCCTGTAAGGGATTGTGTGCAGGGCCCCATTTTATAGAGCTGCTTAAGCACCCTAAAAATAGCTAAGCACACAATAATTATGATAGATAGATAGATAAAATGGTTTATTAAAAAACTGTCCTCGCAGCACAAAGGCTGAATTACAACAATTTTACATAAATTTAAAATTTGAAATTAAATAGGAGGTAAATTGGTAATAAAAATTATAAAAAAATATGTGAAATAGTTCAGCCACTCCCCTAAATTTACACATTGAAAATTGCACATTGAAATTGAATTACTTTTACTCAAAAATGGTGTGACAATACAACAAAACAATAGACAAGAATTGAAAATGTTATAATCAAGAAAAACAAGCAAAAGACCAAGTAAAATCTGAACATCAATTAGATAAAAGCAGGCCATTGAATAAGGTTAACAGCCAAAATACAATGTCACATGTACAATTTATGACTGGTATCCTGCTCCTTTTTGCTCAGCAATAAATTGTTTACCATATATGTGCTGCCAAAAATAGTTGATGGCCTGACGTTTCGACCCTAGCAGAGTCTTTCTCAAAGACAATATTTGCTGCTTTTATGAAAGTGGTCCCAGGCCTGCTAGGGTATCAGTGTATCATATTGTAACTGTTTTGGCCGAGCGAATACATAAGAGCACCGAACTCAAAGCACTGGTGCTTCTGTGCAGCAGAGTGTGGGTTCGAATCCCGACATGACACTTGTGTCCCTGAGCAAGACACAATTGCTCCTCTCCACCCAGGGGTAAATGGGTACCTGTGAGGGCAGAGATGGTTCTTGTGACTGATTTAGCCGAGTAGCGCATATTAATGTTGCACAGGCTGCATACTCCCCACCAGTTAGCTGAGATGGTTTAAGGAGTGATTTAAGGCCCAGTGACTAGGGGTAGTAATTTTGGAAGTGCTTTAAGACACACTTCGGGTGTGAAAAGTGCTATATAAAAACTGGTTATTATTATTGTTATTATATTATCAGTCATGAGAAGATTATCGACTTGTTTTCGTTTTCTTCTCTTTCAGCACTGTGCACTGGGCATTAGAAAAGAACATGGGTGGGTTCTTGGGTGTCTCCAAAGGTTCAGACCAGGCTCCAATCTTCCTTGAGATGTCGTACACCGGGACCAACCCTGAAGTCCAACCTCTCGTCTTGGTTGGCAAGGGAGTCACATTTGACAGGTATGTCACCTTATTCTTTAAAGCCATTGGACAATTTCTGAACAGAACAAAAATTAAATGTTCACAGATTTACAAATAACTTACAGGGTTTACAGAAGGTAATGGTGAAAGACTTCCCTTGAAATATTACTCCATGAAATGCTTTACTTTTTGAGAAAACATTAAAACAATTATCAATTCTCGATATCATGAATAACGTTTTTTTTTTAAAACACATGTCATTACACGGCAAAACGTGCGGAAACAAGGGTGGATTTTCCCACTGTTTTCTCCCGACTCCGATGACCGATTGAGCCTAAATTTTCACAGGTTTGTTATTTTATATATAAGTTGTAAAACACGAGGTGTGGGCATTTGGACAATACTGTTTACCGAAAGTGTCCAATGGCTTTAAAACAAACACACCGATATGTGTAAGCATTGTACACTCAGTACTTTCCCCGAGTTCTGTGAACAAAATTCACTGCCGTTTTACTCGGGTGGGATTCGATCCCACAACCTGTGTAATTCTAGAGCAGTGTCTTACCAGATAGATCACCGAGATTGCCCAGTAGCTAGAGTCAGGTAGAATTCTATATTTTTAGCAGTGGGTACCATAGCGATTTATTAGTTGTGGACGAACTTGGAAATTCTTTTATGGAATTTCCTTGTAATGTGAGGGCGATTTAGTAAATATATACATGTTTAGAAGTAAACAAAAGGCACATGATCTATACTGTGTCTTTGTCAAACCTTCCCCCTCTCTGTTTGTATAACACAAAAAAGCATTGATTACAAAATACTCCTACTCGCGTTTAAGGCTCTGAACCGAACAGCTCCAAATTACGTCATTGAGTTGCTCTGCTGTCATCAACTTCCTAGATCTTCTCTCTTTTTCCCAAAACTTCCTGTCTATCGCAACACCAAGGACTAAATCATATGGCGCCAAGGCTTTTTTATACACCTCACCCAAATTGTGGAATGCCCTACCATCTTCACTGAGAAAAGCTGCTACCCTGGACAATTTCAAACCCAACCTCAAAACCATTGAGACTTATTCCAGTTATGTTTTGCACACTATAAGATTGTTCTATAATTATTGTTATTTTTGTTATTAAAACAGCGGCGGTATTTCCATCAAACCAGCCAAAGGTATGGATCTCATGCGAGGTGATATGGGCGGGGCAGCTGTGGTTGCCGGGGCAATGGATGCCATAGCGATGCTTCAGCTGCCAATCAATGTGGTTGCTCTGGCGCCGCTCTGTGAGAATCTCATCAATGGATCCGCCATGAAGCCTGGGGATGTTGTCACGGCGATGAATGGGAAGACGATACAGGTACTTTCATAAACCAATATTTGTGTCTTTCAGATTTAAATATCTTTCTCTTCCATAAATCAGTATCATAACCTTAAAGGGAAGTTATACGTTTGGTAATCACTCTTAAAGTTAAAAATATACAAGTTAATATGCCCCTTAATTTTAATTTGAGAAGCGTTATCTCATAACGCTTTTCAGATTGTATTCCTACAAAGGATTATTCTTCCTGCGTTGACATAAATTATTTTCTCTCGCTTTTCGGCGGTATCTTAAAAACACTACCACTGTTTGAAATGAAACTTTCAGATGTTGGTTTCTTTATCTACATTTATACAGGATTAAAGCAATCAAATGGTTCCTAAAACCAAAATTATTCTTTGCCTTTAAAGCCACTGCTCAACACTTTTGGTAATTGTCAAGGACCCGTCTTCTCACTTGGTGTATCTCAACATATGCATAAAATAACAAACCTGTGAAAATTTGAGCTCAATCGGTCGTCAAAGTTGTGAGATATTAATGAGAGAAACAACCCATGCCACACGAAGTTGTGTCCTTTCAGATGCTTGATTTCGAGACCTCAAAATCTAATTCTGTGGTCTTGAAATCAAATTCGTGGAAAATTACTTCTTTCTCGGAAACTATGTTACTTCAGAGGGAGCTGTTTCTTAGAATGTTTTACACTGGTTCATGTTTGTTGTGTTGTCATTTAGCCTTCGAGAAAGACTCTGCTAGGGTCGAAACTTCTGGCCATTAACTATTTTTTGCAATTTTTTTCAACAGCTCCCCATTACTCCTTACCAAGTGAGGTTTTACGCTAATAATTTTTTTGGATTACCAATAATGCCCACTGTCTTTAAGTTTTGGCGTGTAATAATGTATTTTTACCTAGATTAGTGTATTATCGATTATTATAAATTTCCTTTCATTCCACATATATGCAGGTCGATAACACTGATGCTGAGGGGAGACTCATCCTCGCTGATGCTCTGAGCTATGCCTGCTCAGAGCTCAATCCAAAGGCAGTCATCAATCTTGCGACCCTAACAGGTGATTCACTACAATTAAATTAAATTAAATTAAACTCTTATTTATCAGATCCAAAAAAGGGTAACTAAAATGCTCGCATACAGAAACAACATTGAAACGCTAAAAAAAATTGTAAGTTCTAGGGCTAAAGACAATTACAAGAAAAACCACTTATATATATTAGTATCTACTGAAAGAAAGTGACTGGGCGATCAAGTTATAATTAAAGGAACATGTTGCCTTGGATTGGACGAGTTGGTCTATAAAAAGCGTGTGTAACCGTTTTTTTTTATAAAAAGCGTATGGTTGGAAAGATGTTTTAAAAGTAGAATACAATGATCCACACAAGTTTGCCTCAAAATTGCGTGGTTTTCCTTTTACTGTGCGAACTAAGGTGGTCGGCCATCATAAATGGCCGACCGTGTTAGACGACGAGGTAAAAGGAAAACCGTGCAATTTCCAGGCATGTTTGTGTGGATCATTGTATTCTACTTTTACAACATCTTTCTACCCATATGCATTTTATAACAAACAGTTACAAACGCTTTTCAAAGACCAACTCGACCGATCCAAGGCAACGTGTTCCTTTAATGACTAAAAGTGAGATTGTGGTGATGGTAATTTAGAGACACGGGAAGGAGGCTGGTCCTATGTTTCAAAAGGGCGAGCCATCCAAAGGACGTGGCAATGGTTATGTGTCTTGCTTAAGGACACAAGTGTCACGGCTTGGGATTCGAACCCACACTCTGCTGGTCAGCGACACTCCCATAATAAGACTCGTACCACTCTTTTATTCCCGTATTATCTTTCAAATGCTGGTTCGAATCCCGGTTTTGTCATTTGTGTCTATGTTAGACACTTTACTGTGACAACTATGTTGGGTGTTTTTTATGTTTTATTTTATTTTATTTTGAATAATTTTTTAGTATCTCAAGTAATGCTTTCTATTTGTTTGTGATGCAGGAGCCATCGGTGTTGCTCTTGGTTCAGCAGCTACGGGAACATTCACAACCTCAGAATCCCTTTGGTCCAGTCTTCATCAGGTGGGTAGGATGTGATTTCTCCATTTTAACCGGAAAAAAAAAAAATTAAACCCCAATCACAAAAAGAAAAAAAAAATATAAACAAAAAATTAGAATTTTTTGAATATTTTATCATGAAGATTACATTCATTAGAAAATGAGGATTAAACCATATGGAAAACCCAAATTGCGAACGAAATATTTTACACACGGTGTCCACACCTGTAGTTTTCTATCCCTTGGGACGCACATTATTTAGAATGGTTTCAAACAAATACCTTCCCTTTAAAGACAATGGACACTATTGGTAATTGTCAATGACCAGTCTTCTCACTTGATGTATCTTAACATATGCATAAAATAACAAACCTTGGGACTCAATTCGTCGTCGAAGTTGCGAGAGAGTAATGGAAGAAGAAACGCCCTGGTTGCACAAGTTGTGTGCTTTCAGATGCTTGCATAATAAAATTCAAATATTTTAATGGGAAATTACTTCTTTCTCAAAACTCCGTTACTTCAGAGCTGTTTCTCACAATGTTTTATACCATCAACCTCTCCCCATTGCTCGTTACCAAGTAGGTTTCTATGCTTATAATTATTTTGAGTAATTACCATTAGTGTCCACTGCCTTTAAGTATTGATGAAAGACTCTAGATGACTTTTTTATCCGATGAAAAAAATAAAAAAATTCTTTTGATTGTGCTGTTTTTACAGGCCGGTATAGAGACTGGGGACAGACTGTGGCGGATGCCAATATTCCAACACTACAGCTCTCAGGTCAACGATTGTCATCTAGCGGACCTCAGCAACATCGGCAAATATGAAAGGTCAGTAACATGGGTCTGGATTCAGCAGATTAGTTGGCAATACGCCTCTCATAATATTTAGGCATGAGTGCGTCACAATTTTAACCCAAAACGAGGCGGTTTGTGCAGCCACTGCAAGTGGTGGCGGACTTGCGCCTATAGCCTCATTGGGTAAGAATTATTTCGTCATGCATGAATTTTAACAGAGGTGTATGGGAAACAAAATGGCATGAAGAACCATCGTGATTTGAAGACACAGTTCGACCGAAGCAAGCAAGCAGCTTTTAAGTTTGAGTTCAAAGAGTGATGGTCAAATCCTGTCCAAAGCAATTCAATCTCAGCCCTTTGGAATTTGTACTCGAGACCCTCTTTGGTTGGAGTTGGTACAAGAAAGTTCCATTAAAGATTTTCTGAGTTTCGCCACAAAAACTCAAAATATACATAATTTTCCCCTGTGGGTGTGTTCACATTGAATTACTTGAGTAATTAAAAAACTTAATGGATGAGCAGTTAATCTGCATGCAGCAGTCAGCAGCCCTACTGGTTTGTGCCTGATCCAATTAAGTCCACTGTTTGGAAAAGGAACTACGTGGAGATAGCAAACAGGTTTTTGTTGTCAGATGAAAGGATGTTTTATTCTAGTCTCTTTCTAGTTTGTAAATGTTTGTAAACGATCCAATTAAAGGCAGTGGACACTATTGGTAATTACTCAAAATAATTATCATCATAAAACCTTTCTTGATTATAAGTTATAGGGAGAGGTTGATAGTATAAAACATTGCGAGAAACAGCTTCCTCTGAAGTGACGTAATTTCGAGAAAGAAGTAATTTTCCACGACTTTGATTTCGATACCTCAAGTTTAGAACTTGAGGTCTCGAAATCAAGCATCTGAAAGCACACAACTTTGTGTGACAAGGGTGTTTTTTCTTTCATTATTATCTTGCAACTTCAACGACTGATTGAGCTCATATTTTCACAGGTTTGTTATTTTATGCATATGTTGAGATACATCAACTGTGAAGACTAGTCATTGACAATTACCAATAGTGTTCACTGGCTTTAAGTAAGTTTTGTGGAAAAGGAATTACATGGAGATAACCGATGTTAGTTGTCAGATGAAAAGGATGTTGTTAATGTGTTGTTGTCCTTTATTGTAATAGGGCTGGTTCAGCCTGCACGGCAGCAGCATTCTTAAAGGAGTTTGTGACTATCCCTGCTTGGGCCCATTTAGACATAGCTGGTGTGATGGAGAATACAGATGAGATCCCATATCTTGGGAGAGGCATGACTGGTAAGGGAATCTCTCCATTTCGCTCGCCCCCAGTGCCTTGCTTTAACCAAAGGCGCTGGGATGGGCTAACGTATCATGCACTGTCATTGGTTTAATAATGCGCAGTCCCATCATGCATCACACTCACACTGCACCATATTTTGATGCACTGCATACGTGACGTACTTCCTGAACAAGAGTCTGTGCAAGCGATTAGCCCATCCCAGCGCTCCTTGATAGACTGGCAGCTGGGGCCGAGGGAATCTCTCCATTAGGCTTTTGTGGTTAAAGTACAGCCATGTAGGGTGTCATGGCTGAGTGGTTCAGAGCATTAAATTCAAGTTCTGATGGTTAAGTCATCAGAGTGTGGGTTAGAGTCATGGTCGTAACACTTGTGTCATTAAGCAAGACGCTTTACCATAATTGCTTCTCTTCACCCAGTGGTATAAATGGGTACTATATAATTATTATCATAGTGTAGGGTGTCATGGCCGAGTGGTTTAGAGCATCGCATTCAAGTTCTGGTGTTAAGTCATCGGAGTGTGGGTTCGGGTCCTGATCATGACACTTGTGTCCTTGAGCAAGATGCTTTACTATAATTGCTTCTCTTCACCCAGGGGTATAAATGGGTACCTGTGAGGGTAGAGGTTGATATTATGTATGACAAAGCTTTTGGAGCGCCATGGCTGCCCGGAGTTGTATACTACCCAGGGAGCTGAGAAAGATTGGAAAAAAAGAAGAAGATATTAGCCCATTGACCAGTGTGAAGTTATACCACCTGAGCTTTGCCCACTCTCGCGAGATCACTGCTCTCGCGCGAAGCTGCTGGCTGCGTACTACTTATGAGTCTGCACTGCGTGAGAGCAGTAGTCTCGCGGGGGCCTGCAGTCACGCGAGAACATCGCCAGTATTGTGGGAATCGCGGAGAGAGTCGGACAATATCACCTTGTCCACAAGTCCAACTTGAACTGGAAGATGCAAAATGTTTTTTTAAGTTAAACTGTCGAAACCTCTTTTTTTTTTTCTCTGTACTGAAGATCCTATTCGATTTTTTGTGATAATTTTGTTTCTTTCTTGCTTTCTAATTCTTACAGGTCGTCCGTTGAGAACGATTGTAGAGTTTGCTGAAAGAATGGCCCACCAGTCTTAGATCAAGTTCACCCACCCACACCAATTAAGTGATAAAATAGACTTTAGAAAAGCAGCCTTCTCACGGTCAAATTTGTTTGACTTTAATTCAGTCTAACATTTATTTCCATCTTGTATGCTTGATGAGTACATAAAAGAAATGCAAAAAGCCAATATTGTGGAGGCCAAGGCTTGTAGTGCAGTGGCTTTAGAAGAGGTAAAACACAAGACATATTTAATTACTGAAATAATTAATTAACTAGTTAATTAATTATAACAAGACAAATGATCTGATGGGGGCAATTGGTCTGAAGAAAAAATTGTGATAAGAGACTTAAACTGCACAGATTAAAATCTGCCTGGAGGAAGCAAACTGGGGCAATAAACCCACAGGAAAGACTGTGCTACATATTGGGAGATAAGTTACTCTTTAAAGCCATTGGACCCTTTTGGTACAGAAAAAAAAAAAGTTCACAGATTTACTAATAACTTACAGGGTTTACAGAAGGTAGTGGTGAAATACTTCTCTTGAAATATTATTCCATGAAATGCTTTACTTTTTGAGAAAACATTAAAACAATATCAATTCTCGTTGACGAGAATTACCGATTTATTTGAAACACATGTCATGACACGGCGAAACGCGCGAAAACAAGGGGGGTTTTCCCGTTATTTTCTCCCGACTCCGATGACCAATTGAGCCTAAATTTTCACAGGTTTGTTATTTGATATAGAAGTTGTGATACACGAAGTGTTAGCCTTGGACAATACCGTTTACCGAAAGTGTCCAATGGCTTTAAAAGAGTTGGCTGCTTGCATACTCGATAGTGTATGCTCAGTTTATGATTGAGAAAATAGAATAAGCTGTTGCTAACAACTTACCAACCAAAAGAACCGAGGTTATAAATGCAAAAAATAGCTGTCTTTCTTGAAGGCTAAAAATTGCTCAGACTAAATCTAGAATTTAATATGAACGGTCTCCGCCTTACTAAAATACGAGTGAAATCAGGCCCGTTGAAATGCTGTAACTCGTCAAAATAAATGTGGAAGAATTATACAGAATTTGGAGTTGAACAAAGAAAGCTAGACTAGAGCGGAATTCGAACCAATGTCCACCAGTTTCACATGCCAGCGCTCTACCAGACACGCTACCATCAAACGTACAATGTTTGTAACTGGTTCCCTGCTGATTTCTGCTCAGCAAAACAAGATTGCTCAGCACCATTTTCTGCTCAACAGCTTTATGGAAATAGGCTCTGGTGTCTGCTAAGCAAACTATTCAGGCTTTAATACTTGTTTCAGTTTATTCAGTGGTGAACCATCAGTTTAAATTTTTAAAACGAACAAAAAACAATATTAGATCAGGAGACAAAATAATTTATGGTAGCTTCATTTAATAATATGCTTATACAAACAATCATACACACTTTACAGAAACAGTGTAACACTTTAGTTTTGTATTCATGTATTTATTTCATTTGACTTTTAAATCATGATTACTATTTAAATAAAACTCCAGAGTCTTAAAAGATTTGCTACCACCATTAACGTGATGATTTCTCAAAGGCATAAAAATTAATCAAAGTTTGCAAGACACGAGTTGTGTTGGCATCGCCCGAATCCCAAAAGGCCACGTTTGGGTTCAAGATAATATTTGAAATATCTTAAATACCAATTGGAGCGAAATAGTTTTAATACGATATTGATAACAACAGTAAGGATTATTCAAATTAAATGTACCATTGAAGCTACAATTCCAGCCTAAACAAATCCTCCCCCGTCAATGCTGTTCACACCCCTGCTGAAGCGCAGACCCCACAATGGGTGCCACTATTAAAAAGGATTGTAGCTGGTGATGCGTTGTTTATTAAATAAACATGAACATTAATCATTAAATTAATTTATTTGCCCTTGTCATTTCAGTTTGTGATCTCCAAACTACCGGGCCCGATCTCAAAGTGCTGCTTTATGGCCCACTTTTTTGTCTAACTGTGTGATTTCCACAAGCACAGAAAAAGACACATCAACTCTCTTGCTCTTATTGTAAGCAATGCACATAACAACTATGCCAAGTTAATAATAAGACATTTGTAAAGCGCCTAATGCAAAAGCCTCTAAGCGCATTAAAGAAACAATAAAATAAACAATTAGAGAAAGATACAAGATACAAATAAGCAAATTACAAAAAAGCAGCTTTAAACAAATGAGTTTTCGACAGGGACTTAAAACATTGTAAAGTATTAGCTTGGCGAATATGCACAGGAAGACTATTCCAAAGAAACGGTGCAGCATAAGAAAAAGATCTGTGGCCATAAAAAATGGAAGAAGCTCTGGTATCAGAAAGCAATGACTGTTGAGATGATCGTAAAGTCCGAGTAGGGGAATAATGATTAACAAGTTCAGATAAATAAGCAGGAGATTGACATGTTTGAGCCTTGAAAGTTAACAGAAGAATTTTGTAAACTGTTAAATTATGGTAAACCCGCAAGCTGGCTGCATAACTTTCTTTTTGTCCTGTTAAAAAAACAGCTTGTGCCCTAGGTAAATTTTAGGTAAAGCAGAGAATCATTTTTGGTTAAAGCAGCTAATTGAAATTGGCCTCCGATTTTTTACTAACTGGTCCCACTGACCAATCACTGAAAAAGTTTAGGCCAACCCTGTTGTACTGTCTGTAACCGGGCATTGATACTATGGTATGCCTTGCCCAGAAATGGGCTGTTCAGTTCTCTTTTTACTAAGAGTCAAGCACAGCTGCAAGAGGGTTTTACATGGTTAAGATTGAAACTACTTCCAACCCCCTGATCTGGCTGAGGTTTGGGCCGTGTAGAGATACTCTGATTCTTAGATGTTCTGACGATGTATCCGATAGCAGGCCCCAAAATAACCCAGGGCATCCACAGCAATTGCAGTGGTGCCCTGTGCTTTTGCTGTGGTGCCATTTGTAAAGTTCCAATACAAATTGACATTTCCTCATAGGAAAATTACGATGTCCCTTCAATATCGAGGTCAAAGGCCTGCAATTATAGTTCAGCCATGCCGCTTGTTCCTCCTCACCTCCGCTCAAAACTACCCCCGATACTCGATGCGGCATGTTCCAAATGCGCCAGGGGACCACTCAGGGGTGCAGGTGGGTGGCTAGTATACCCGGCACCCATACCCCTGGGTCCCATCTGTCTGGGGGATTGTTGCTGTGACTGCTGCTGCTGCTGTCCTTGCTGCTGCTGTCCTTGCTGCTGATGCTGCGATGCAACAGACGGGACGTTGTCCGAGTGCTGAAGCATGTTGAGCCATTTCTGAACGTTGGTCTTGTGTTGCTCGACGAGGAGTTCCCTGCGCTGTAGTTCACCCTTCAGCTCGTCAATTTCCTGCCAAGAGGAAACCACAAATTCATGACTGACAGATGTGGGAAAGAGAAGCAAGTGCTAAGCAAAATACAATTATGCTTACCAGAAAAGGGTTACCAGCCGAAGTAACAAGGCACATGTGCCATGAATGATACCCAAGGCCTCAAGTTAACCCACCCACATCAATCGCTGTGGTGCCCTGTGCTTTGTTATGGTGCCCTTTGCAAAGTTCCAAAACAAATTGACATTTTCTTCATAGAGGTGCCTCTAACCAGAGCCAAACTGCCGTGTTCGTTCAAGAGCGAAGTTCAAAGCCTGGATACTCTGTTTATTTTTGCTTACAAACTTCCACTTTGGAGGTGAAGCGACACAATTGACGCATGTTGACATGTTCTGAAGGAATCTTGATTCCTACCTTCAGCTCTCCTTAGCTATTTTTCACATTTAATAATTCTTTTCTTGTACCCCTTATAATACCAGGAGTGGCTTTTAGCCTTGTTTGAGGCGAACTTGCATATAAATAATTTGTTTAAAAAGGGAAATCAATCGATAGACATCTAGAAACTCTGGGTACCCAAATCACCTCTTTGATGGGAAGTTCCGGCCTTGTGACTGCTAACATCTGCTGCCGCTGCAGGAAATAATTCTCCAATTCCTTCGCCGTGTCCAAGAATCGCTGAATGGAGTGCTCAACACCTGCAGACCAAAAAACAATATTTTTTTAAAATCAAATCTGCTCAACAAGTCAAGGCAAGTTTAACAACGCAGGGCCCAATTTCATGAGCTGCTTAAGAGAACTGGACACCTTTGGTAATTGGTGAAGACCAGTACCCTCACTTGATGTATCCAAACATATGCATAAAATAACAACAAAAATATGTAAAAATGTTGACTCAATTGGTCATCTGAGTTGCAAGAGAATAATGAAAGAAAGAACACCCTTGTTGAACAAATTTGCTTTAGTTGCCTAAAAAGGTAATGCAAGATGCAAGTGATTAATGTCTTAAGCCCAGTTCATACTTCCTTCAAATGTGATATGATTTGTGACATCAAAGGGCTGATTCGCAGCGAATGTTGCGCAGGAGTTGAGCACAAGTCAACTGATTCAAATTATTTGTTGTGAAATTTGTGTTGCATTTGACGCAGGAAGTTTGAACCAGGCTTCATCCTCAACTAGAGCAAGTATGCACTTCAAAGAGGGAAGAAGAGAAGAAGAAACAAACTTAATCCCACACCTGTTCTGATTTCCTGTTGATCCACAGCATTGAGGTGATCCTGAGCAACCAATGCCGAGAAACAACCCTGTTGGTAAATGTAGAAAAAATATTAACCATGTAAAAATAAATTGTTTAGGGAAGAGCTCTCAGAAAAACATTTATATGACTGTAGACCCAATAACTGGGGCTGTGTCATAATTATTAACAATTATGACATTAGCATCTTCTAGTACGAAGATCATGCATTTTGTCAAAATTTAAAAAAAAGGCCCCAGTTCTTGGGTCTAATATGACTGCTATTTTCTAAGGGATAAACAAATCAAAAAGTTTTACAAAGGGGCTCTATTTGTTGTAAAAACATGTTTAATATTCCTCTTAAGAAATTTGTAGCTAGCTAAACTATGCAAATCAGTATAATGAGGGATTTGAACACAAATTGTGTTGGTTCAAATAATTGCTGGAGCCATTCCACTGACCCAGCTACTAAGCAATTACCTTGTAACCGGGGCGCTGTACTCCTTTTTTGTCAACATTTGTCAAAAGGAGTACAGCGCCCAAGTTTACTGCCAGGTCTATTATGCAACAGCTGTCAAAAGGGCCCCAATCAACCCTAGACCCAATAATTAATACATTTAATTAAATGTTTACTGTCAGCATGGCTGTCAGCTACTATGGGTACACTACTAATTATCACTAATCTAAAGTCAAAGAGTTCGCTTAAAAATGTAGCTTAATTATCGTTTAATAAACCTTTAGCTGGTGCCGGTGTGGCAGGAGAATCTTGTAACCCTGACCTCCCCCCCCCCCAAATTCCCAACCTTACTACGGCATTTAGCAAACTGTGTACACACTATATATAATATAGCGCCCTCTTTTGTGTTGAATTCTCCTCGTGATCCTCAAACAGCCAGTGCCATCCCATAAAATAATGAGGGCCCGGAAAGAATCTCTGGGGGACAGATTTCCCTACAGTACCGGAAAAATATCCGGATACTTTCCGTATGGTGCCACCACTTTTTCACACTTTTTTACATTGAGGTAAATTAGATACTAAATTATTGGATAACTTTCCGTATGGCGCCACCACTTTTTCACTCATTTTTACAAAAAGGGATTTATCAATCAGGTAAATTAGATACTATATTATTTTATTTCGAATGAAAAAGTGGTGGCGCCATACAGAAACTTTTCCGATTCAATTATTCATTACAAATTATAGTCAGCAGCAATGAGCAAATTATTGAAATAATCATCATCATCATTTCGATTGAGAGTCAAATTACAAATCATCCAATCTAACTCACTTGAAATGTAGACTCCAATTCATCGACTAAATTCTTCTCATTTGATGCAGGAGTGGCCATTTTTGTACTTAGAACAGCCAGCAGCTCATCAGAAACGAGATTAAACACTGCTTTTTAAAGCTTGATTGCTTGCTTGTTTTCTCTGCTCTTGCTTGTTGTTCTATCTAATAAAACGATTCTGTCGATTGGTGGCGCTGTTTCCATTTCTAATTTAAAAGGATACGAAATACATTTAACACACTATTCTTCGTATCTTTTTAGAGGAGGCTTCAACCCGGTTCTTCTTTTTCACACGAACTCCCAAAAGACATCATGGCTCTCGCTGGAAGGATATTGGCCCGAAATTGGGGTAAAAACATTGTGAAAATTTGCTTTATTTTAAAACGTTATTGTATGTAAGACATTCCTCTTGTTTTTCGTTGAGCTATTTTACGAGAAATACAAGCTTGCTCATAAATTAAACGAAAAGTTTCTGGTCAGTTTTTTATATTCGTTTACGTTGGACGTGGTATTGCGTTTGCGTATGTCCGTGTGTGTGGGATGGTGGGCGGGTACAGGTCACTCGGCAAACTCGGCACCTGCAAACTCGGCACCTTGCAACCTCGGCACCTTTTGCAACCTCGGCACCTTGCAACCTCGGCACCTTGCAACCTCGGCACCTTGCAACCTCGGCACCTTGCAAACTCGGCACCTTGCAAACTCGGCACCTTGCAAACTCGGCACCTTCAACGGATAACTTTCCGTATGGCGCCACCACTTTTTCACTCATTTTTACAAAAAGGGATATATCAATTAAGGTAAATAAGTTCCTATATTATTTTATATCGAATGAAAAAGTGGTGGCGCCATACGGAAACTTTTCCTCTTCAACCTCGGCACCTTGCAAACTCGGCACCCACAAACTCGGCACATGTACTAAATAGTAATACAAACTTGGCACCCAGTTGAAAAAGTTCGATTTTCACACTGTGTGACGGATGTCGGACACTTCGTACCTTTGCAACTTCGTACCCTGGACACTTTGTACCTTCAATTCAATACACGTTTATTCCATACTCTTGTTGAGAAAAAAAAAACAATTGTTAGAAATAAACAGTACATAGAAATTTAACAAATCTAAAGTGTATTAAATTATACAGAAAAACAATATAAACTAAAAGCTTCGGGACACTTCGTACCGTAACCAAATTGGTCACTGCGTACCGTGGGTGGGGTACGAAGTGACCATCAGCTGAGTCACATCGTACCCTCAGTCGCGTCACTTCGTACCTTCATTAAAATGTGTATTCCTCAATAATTTAATGTTCGTTGAGATAAAAATTGATAGTACATAATGAGTCATAATTTTTGTTTGAATTAGTGACTGTCATTTTTAATGTGAAATTAATATTTTGTATAAGTTAATTACCGCCAAGGACAACATCTTCCGCCAATAATTTTTACAAATATTTTAAAGTCAAACAATCACGCAATCAAAATGGCTCCTTGGTCCCAACAAAATAGTAACAGTTGGTTTGATTTGCTTTTATTTCATAATCATCCGCTCACAAAGCACAAAATAATCATAAATGATTAATGAAATCCAGAATTAGTACGAAGGTAGGTAGTGTCTCGTGAGAAGGTACGAAGTGACTCGTGAGAAGGTACGAGGTGACTTGTAAGAAGGTATGAAGTGTCCAAGGTACGAAGTGTCTAAAGTCACTTTGTACCTTGAAAAGGTACAAAGTGTCCAGGGTACTAAGTGGCAGAGGTACGAAGTGTCCTGACACCTGCATGACTGGTAGGCCTCATTTTTTATGTAAAAGTTCAGTCCCACTATAACCATAAAAAGCTTGATCCTGTTACGAAGTTAATATTAAAAACATTACAAATATTATTATTTTTGGAATATAATTATCGTAAAAGTTAGCGACGTTGTAGCACAGAGACGAGACGGAACAAGGAGTGTGCACCAAATGATTTTTTGTGTGTGCACGCCATAGAGCTATCACGCACAGAACTGTCGTGGAGCCGTCGGGAAATTAGTCCCCATCACGGCCGGTGCAATTCGAAAAAAAAATAGAAAGCCTTCTCTTTGCGTAGTTCCATCCTCCTGATTTTATTGCTTAATAATGCTTTCTGTTTTGTGAAATTTGTTCTTCTTGTAAATTGAAATGTTTTTTCGCAACATTTTTCTTTGTTATAACATTGGAATTGCTTACATTGCTTTCTTCGTGACAGCTAGGGGGGGTCCGTACTCGAAAAACTCTGCTTTTTATGGGCCCCCTCAATCTCCATTACAATGTGTTTTGATTTTGTTTTCTATTATTGTACGATTGCTTTTGCTTGTAAATGTTTGTTTTTAACATTGTATTGTAATTTGCATAATTTTTCTTGTAATATGTTCACTAACTTGCGTATTGACAAGTTGACAGTATTGATAATTGTTTATTAAAATACTATCAACAGCTGACAGTGTTTCTCCTCACCAAGTAAATTCGTATGTCATTATGTTTCCTTATTAATTGTAAAAGAATGTAAACTATAGACCCTAATATATGACTTTTTCATCACTTATTAGTGAGAAATTAGGGAAAACAAAATGAATGGTGTTACATTTTCGATAAATCTTGTAGCAGTAGCTCTTGGTACATGAATATTCATAATACTAATATTTCTTTTAAATACTTGGTTTTTTTTTAACAGCTCAGAGCAGCCGTGTAGCCGGAACGAGAAACTGCTACACACACTCTAGAATGAATCTTCAACTTACCAGTGAAACAAGAGTTATATGTCAAGGCATCACTGGCAAGCAGGTAACTATATGAAATCCTGTGTGACAAGTCTGATAATAATAATAATAAAAGATGTTCAATTTAAATCAGGATTAAAAAAAAATTCACATGACTCGGGAAAGTAATGAGTATACAGTGCTTCCACACATCGGTGTATGGGTAAAAACCAAAATTAATATTCTTTATCCCCGATGCAAATTTAACATCTATTATCGCTAAAAACGTAGGACTCAAACTGCCTCTCTGTACCGGCAATCTCAGGTGGCCTAGTTGGTAAGACACTGCTCTAGAATTGGGTCGTGGGTTCGAACCCAGCCTGAGTAAAATGCCTGTGACTTTTGTTTAAAAAAAAATTCACGTGATTCGGGAAAGTACTGAGTATACAGTGCTTCCACATATCGGTGTATGGGTAAAAACCAAAATTAATATTCTTTATCCCCGATGCAAATTTAACATCTATTATCACTAAAAACGTAGGATTCAAACTGCCTCTCGGTACCGGCAATCTCAGGTGGCCTAGTTGGTAAGACACTGCTCTAGAATTGGGTCATGGGTTCGAACCAAGCCTGAGTAAAATGCCTGTGACTTTTGGTTAAAAAAAAATTCACGTGATTCGGGAAAGTACTGAGTATACAGTGCTTCCACACATCGGTGTATGGGTAAAAACCAAAATTAATATTCTTTATCCCCGATGCAAATTTAACATCTATTATCGCTAAAAACGTAGGATTCAAACTGCCTCTCGGTACCGGTAATCTTGGTTGTCTAATTGGTAAGACACTGCTCTAGAATTGGGTCGTGGGTTCGAACCCAACCTGAGTAAAATGCCTGTGACTTTTTTTCAGTACTCAGGGGAAAGTACTGAGTATACAGTGCTTCAACACATCGGTGTATATGCGTAAACCAAAATAAAAATTATTAATATTAGTATTAATCCTCAGAGGTTCTTATAATAAAGCGCTTTATCACACCTCTATAGGTCTTTTTGTAATCCAAGTCATAGCACTAACACTGATTGGATTATCTACTGCTTTTTTTCTCCTGCAGGGAGCCTTCCACACTGCACAAGCCTTGGAGTATGGCACCAATATGGTTGGAGGAGTCACACCAGGAAAGGCTGGCCAAACAGCCACAGGTCTACCAGTCTTCAATAACTGCAAAGAGGTC
The DNA here is from genome assembly GCF_902459465.1 of Asterias rubens. NCBI lineage: Eukaryota > Metazoa > Echinodermata > Asteroidea > Forcipulatida > Asteriidae > Asterias > Asterias rubens. The sequence goes on from NC_047070.1 coordinate 1,628,019, forward strand.
AGCTTAAATTTGACATTATGTGTCAATTCCTTGTTGTCGTGCATGGCGATCGGTGGGAGAGCTGTTGCTCTAGTCCCTCTCTTGTCCCTAGGCCTGGGCGAATAATTTGAATATCCGGTAATTAGCGAATAGTTTTTCCTAACCATGACGTGGATACCGTTTTTGACCTAACCGGATATCCGCAATGGGCGCGGATACCTTTTAATTAACCGGATAGTCCCCTAATTACTACCAAGAAACCGGATTCCGTTTATATAATATTTGAATAGTCGATTAATTTTGAATACTTGGCCAGCGGTTAACCAAAAACCAAATTTCACTATTTGCCCAGCACTTCTTGTCCCCTACCGATGATCAGGGTCGTGGTTGTGCGAAAAAGGCTCCTACCACCAAAGAGAGCCTGTGTTCACAACACCAGAAGTACCTCACAAATCTTTGAACTTCGCTGTCGAACCAATATTTTACAACAGTCCTATTTCTCACTTGTTGGGTTTGCTGAACTTGAACTGCACAAAACAATCCTACAAGAGACACTTGAGAATCTTGTTTACCGGGGGATTGCTTTGGGGGTTTTAAATTATACATACATGTATATACATTTTGCTTTAAATCTATGTATTGCTTTTTAACTCAATTCTTATCATTTGTATAGTGTCTGTTTTAGCTGTTTTTGTATTGATGTTAATGGTGTTGCTCATTTCCTCCCTCTCTTTTTAGTGTTTCTGGTTGATTGTACTTTTTAGCAGCTTTTGGTTTTACTGATTCTGTCGTGTTTAATCATGGTTTATATTTTGCTATCGTTTTATTGCCATATTACCTATCTAGGTTTGATTTCTGATTTCTTTCGTTGTCATTTTTATAAATATGTATTTGTAAATATTCTTATCTGTAAAGATTTGTCTGAATAGCCTCTGGCTGCGATGAAATATTTATCAATCAACCATTTCAATTCAGTTCAATTATAAGTGAAATTTCAATTCAAATTTGAATTTTAAATCAAATTTGTGTATAATCTGTTTATTCTCCAACCAGGCCAAGGAGGCGACAGACTGCGATGCCACTGTCATCTACGTCCCACCTCCTTTTGCCGCTGCCGCAATCCTGGAGGCCATAGAGGCTGAGATCGGTCTGGTTGTCTGCATCACAGAAGGCATCCCACAGCAAGATATGGTGCGCATCAAACACCGTCTCACTAGGCAAAGCAAGACACGACTGATAGGGCCCAACTGTCCTGGAATTATTAAGGTGAGTTAAGTAAGGATAGTTATAAACTATTATTATAATAATAATAATAAAATCAAAGTCTTATATAGCGCGCGTATCTACCAAACAAGGTACTCAAGGCGTTGAGTATATACAAACTTTCAGAAAGATGGTTATTGCAGTGATGAATTGTGAATGTATCCTTTTTCCTTTCTCAACACAGCCTGGTGCATGTAAGATTGGAATTATGCCGGGCCATATTCACAAACCCGGAAAGATCGGCATTGTGTCTAGATCGGGTACACTCACCTATGAAGCAGTTGCTCAGACCACAAATACAGGCCTCGGACAATCTTTGTGTATTGGTAAGTAATGTGGGAAGTACTTATTCAGCGAACCTTCATCTTATGCTGTTGGTCAACATCATTGAGTGCTTTGAATTGTTATATTGTAATGTTTCTGCAATCTGAGTTTACTTTAAAGTCACCTGGAAGTGGTATTTTTTCAAAATAAAGCTTTTGTCACTAATATATGTGTTTTGATGAGTGGAATGTGAACAAACGGTTAACTAAGGTTTTAAAAAATCAGTTCTTATGTTGTTTACAAATTTAAGAGTAGACCCCAACCCTTGACGTCAATCGAGAAAGACTTTGCCTGTAATGCGTAGAGTAAACACAATTGCAAAGTACATGTACGGACCAAGTCGTGAGTTTGTACGTTTCCAAAATATTGTTTTGTTTGTTTCCGGCAATGCCGACCAGGTTTTTGAAATGTACCAACTCACGACTTGGACGTACATGTACTTTGCACGTGTGTTTAAAATACGCATTTCAGGCAAAGTCTGCCTCGATTGAGGTCACAAAAGGGGTAGGCGGAGTCAGCCCCCCAAACAACTTTATATATTTTTTAAACATATAAATCACGACAAACAATTACTAAAAAAATTGTTTTATTGTTCGTAAGCATTTACTCTTATGTTTGAAAGAAAATTTTTTTTATTTCCAGGTGACTTTAAGTAAGGTTCATGCCTATACTGCATATTGGGGTCTTGACATGGACAATGTGCTTTTACATGAAAAATGTATTATTTTGTAGTACAGAGCCCCTATCTATTTAGCTGGTTTTCCTGATGCCGTTTGTTTATAGTTCTGCCTTTTTTTCTTTTGTTTTTTTTAGGTACTTGCTCCTCGAGTCAATTTGTTTTCATCCAATTTGTTATTTGTTGTTGTATTTCATGTCTCCATCTTGTATCAGACCTTTTTAATGTTTTATATATTTTTGAAGTTTTTATATTTTTGAAGTGTATGGTATTTCTGCATTTTATATAATTTTTGTTGACTGTGTAATTGATCTATATTTGCTTTTACTGTAAACTAAATTCAGTTCTGCTTTTGGCCAGACTGAATGCATGAATATAATCCTTTATTTATTATGAATGATCAATGAGTGAATAAATAAATTGACTTGTCTTTTTTCTAAATTCTATGAAAAAAAAACTGCACCAAACATTTTCTCTTCTGTTTTTCCACCAAAGGAATCGGCGGTGATCCTTTTAATGGAACCAACTTTGTGGACTGCCTGGATGTATTTCTTCAAGACCCTGCGACTGAAGGGATTGTTCTCATCGGAGAGATTGGAGGCGGGGCTGAGGAGAAAGCAGCAGACTTCCTCAAGGCCAATAATATGGCAAGTGTAGATACAATGTTACAGGGATAGGGGTGGATTTCACAAAGAAGTAAGACTAGTTTTATCTCGAGTTAGGACAAGTTACTCGTCTTAACTTAGGACTAGCCATACGTTTTTAGTATCTCCTAAGTTAGGACTAGTCTTAACTCTTTGTGAAATCGACCCCAGGGCTTACATTTTGGGAGAAAATCAACAAGACTGCAGGGGTTGTAGCTTGAAATTTTTGACTGGACCAGAATTTATTTTACAAGACCAGCTGTCGATTTCACCAAACTCTTCCTAACTTAGGATTTAGCTTAGGACTTAGGACGAGTCCCAGCCTTGCACTGTAGCATGTCAAACTTAAGGGGATTAATCCTAGTATTTTGTGAAATCGGCTACAGAATGAAAATAAGTTGAACAAGTGCTCAGAGAAGATCTATTTGTGTTTATGTGTATTGTGTACTTTGATACTCTTGAAAGAGAATTGTAAGATAATTATCACATTCGCAGTGTTTTTAAAAATGTGACAGCAAAGGGTATTTAGATTTCCCTCTTTGATTTGTGGTTTCTGTAGGGAGCCAACCGTAAGCCCGTTGCATCATTCATCGCTGGTCTGACAGCACCACCAGGACGAAGGATGGGTCACGCCGGAGCCATCATAGCAGGAGGAAAAGGAGGAGCTGAACATAAGATAGAAGCTCTGAGGGACGCTGGAGTAGCAGTAACGATGTCACCGGCACAGATGGGTGTCACCATGCTCAAGGTAAACTTTTTAGGGTCAAGGAAAATTGAACAAATGCTTTAACAAAACAACACCTCATTATATTACCACTTTACTGTCACATTACACTCCTCCACGATTTCTTCGTTCCACACTTGACATCACTCGCTTGAATGTTCCCCAAGCAAACAAAGTTCTAGGTCAAAAGGCTTTCAGTGTGGCTTGGCCAATGATTTGGAACAATCTCCCAACTGCCATTAGGGAATCTAATACTATTCGTAAAGTCCTTAAGACTCATCTTTTTCCATGTTAATTTCTTTCTAGTGCGCTATGATCTTGATGAAATAGCGTCTTATAAATTTTAATTGTTATGTTATGTTATGTTAACAAGAAAGTTGTAGTAAGGTGAGGTTTGCGTACTCTTTTGAGAAGTGTTGGTTCTAGAAAGAACCGGTAGAGTTGTCAACTACCGGTTCTTTTCAGAACCAACACCACTCAAATAAAGATATACACGCGGTGCTACTACAAACCTACCCTGCTTTTACTCCCCACCATGCAAAGCTTCAAATCCCTCTTAAGAAAGTTGTATGAATGATTCATGTGCTGTGACTTAAACTATTTCTACATCCAAAACCATTGATTTTGTATGTGTTCATGTGTGTTCTTTTGATGTGTTTTGTGAAATACTTTTGTGCGAATTTATTATTTATCTTTTATACAGTGTATGTTTTGTTAACTTTGCAATGTGATGGGTTCAAATTTTTTAAAAATAAACCAATAATTAAACTGTATTATTGGTATGTGTTCATTTATGCCCTCTTGATATAGTTTGTAAAATACTTTCTGATTTATATTTATTCAGAAGGGATTGTTGTGTTCTTTGCAGTATAATTGGTTTACATTTCCCCCCTAATTAAAATAAATAAATAAAAGAATAAATTTTAAAAAAATTTGTAAAATTTCAACTGTATTTTTTAGTGTCAAATTGTCTTTTCAAATTGAAAAGTATACTGTAGATAACAAGTTAACAGCGTAGTGTAGAAGAAAAACAAATCCACAGTAAATCAATTCCTACAATAAATTAATTTTTTCTTTTCTTTATTTATTTGTAGGAGATGGAAAAAGCCGGCAAAGTTTGAGGTTCATGTGATTGAATGTCTGCAAGATGAAACCACACTACTACTATACAAAAAACAAAATAAACAACAAAAACCACCCACTGCAAAACACCCTCAACAAGTCAAAGGAAAATAAACGGACTGAAATTGGCATTTGGAGACAATTTTCACCGAGGAGAGTTAACGTCTCATGAAAGAGATCAAGTAATGAAGTCATGGCTCAGGCTTGTGCTAAAGCTTTAGGCGCCTGCTTAAACTTGAAGTGCTGACCAAAAGTGTACGTTTTCAAAATACCTGTGGCCAGTTTCATAAAGCTGTTGGGCAGAAAATTCTGCTGAGCAAATTTCTTTGCTAAGCAAGAAATGAGTGGGGTACCAGTCGCAGCATTTGTAACTGTATGGTATTATGGATGGTAACCTGTTTTTGCTAAGCAAGATTTTCTTGTGCTTACAGGCTTTGTGAAATTGGGCCCTGGCAAATACTAAGCTGGAGCCTAAGCTATAGTCTAAGCCGAAGTCATGGTTGCAAAAAGGGCCTTTGACATAAATTAATGAAAACGCCAAGACATGTACATTTACTTGCAGAGGTCATTCAACTTTGGTTATCCCTTCAAGTCAATTCTGAAAATATATATGAGAGGAAAAAAACTCGGCTAAGCTCGCTCGGAATACAAATATATTTTGTGGAGAGTTCAATACCTCGTTGAGCTTCACTATAAGAATGAGATTGTATTTATCTTCTTTTTAAATTGGAAGTTAACACAAAAATCACTTTGATTGTTTGGGGGAATGTTGACTAGAATGAAATGTTACTTTTTGATTGTTAAAAATGATTAAATTCTGAGGAATTTAAGTATAGGTGAGCTTCCAAACAATGCCACGGCAATAGTAAGTGTGATTATTTTAGAATTCCTGTGATTTTTTACATCGCTCCCTCTATTCCTTACTCTTAATGGCACTGTACACTTGGACTTTTTACCAATTGAATCCATTGTTCTTTGAAATGAAAACTCAAAACTATTCAAACAATGGAAATCTAGATGATTTTCAGCTGCCACTGAGCATTCGTAAGTCTCCCAATAGAAATGTCTTGAATTCGTGGATGAGGGCATACATTACTTATTGCTGCACTGCAAAAAAGAGAACTTTACTTGATTTCACAAAGCACCAAGATTCAATATCACACTTTGCTTATCAATTAAGATTGATTCGCAGTTAATATCAATCTTAGCTCTTAGTGAAATTGATTCGTCAGGTCTTACAAATCACAAGAGAGTTGAAACTGAATTGAGTAGGTTAACTTGTAAAAACTTTGCTGAGCTTAAATTTTAGACTGGACCACCAATTCATGTATCCTGCTGAATTTCACTCTTTTAGAAAGCAGCCATAACCAGGTCTCGTGCTTCAACTCGGTCCAAAAGTGAAGCTTTTTTCAGGTAATGATGTACAGTTTCTGCATAAAGCTGTTAGGATTTTAAAACCCTGTGTGGAGATTATATTATATTGAATAATAAATCATATTGAATAGTTACTATCAGATGTGTGGACAGTTTCCCCAACCTGAGTGTGATTTGTATGTGTGATGTAACTCCATAGACTTGTGTACGGCGCCGCCCTATATGCAAAAGCTGTACAACTAGAACTAGACCAGGCCTGAGGTCTATCAGCAATATGCTTCATGTTCCTTGAACTTGCTTGGACAGTTATAGGGACGGGGCCTTTTCTAACATAGCCAGCAGCATCGCGTGAGAGCAGTGATCTTGCGAGAGCAGTGATCTTGCGAGAGCAGTATACGATCGCGGAAAACCTGAATTCTCACCGCGACAGACTTGTCAACAAGTCTAAGTAATCAGTGGAGACATTGTTTGTGGGAAGAGGACGTGACTAAAGGCCGATCACGATGCGAACGCATTCTATTGGTTGAATGACTGTGTGCGTATTCTGCGTGGAGCAATTCAACCAATTGAATGCGTTCTTTTTGCGTCGCGAGTGTGGTTTTCGTTAGCGCAGCAGTGTGACTCGGCCGTTACAGAAAAATTATATACCCAGATAATTGTGAACACAAACACACAGGACACATGAAATAACACATCTCAAATGAATACCTTCTTGCAGAACTGAACTTGTTTTCTTTTCAAAGATAAGGCCATCTTGTACAAATACAAATCTCATAGAGTCAACAATTCGATTACAAAAAAAAATTAAATTGAAAAAAAAAACCACTAGTAATTTTTGTCCATTACTACAAAATGAAAATGTTTTAAAATCTATGCCTTTTATAACCTATGCCTTTTAAAACCTATGCAATCTTATCGGTTAAAATAAATTCACAATATAAATTTTCAACCAATGGTCAAGAAAAGTCAACTAGTCACAGCATTTTTTACAAAACAACTTGTTTGTATAGTAACATTGTGAATACTCCTACAAGTACTGATCAACAATTATTAACTAATTAAAATTTCAAATAATAATCTACAAGATGATTTTGGGGTTGAACAAAGAAAAATTGATTAGAGTAGGATAAGACCCATCGACCTCCGGATTAATGTGCCGACGCTCTACCAACTTATTCAGTCAGAAGCAATACAATCGTCAACTGCTGTATAGCCAGGCTGCCGCTGCCCAGGTTGTATCGTTAACTTGGATGTGATCCCTGGCTACAGGGCAGTTAACACTTGTACAACTTCTGACTGGCACTCCCGAACAAAGATATTGAAAAAATAGGGAGACTGCCAACAAAGGGCTAGATGGCTCAGTTGGTAGAGCGCCGGCACGTTAATCCCATGGTTGTTGGTTCAAATCCCGCTCCAGTAAAACTTTCTTTGTTAAAAACCCCAAATCGAATCATAGACATTAAGCTAACCTTTTCCCCTCTCTCACAAAGTCAAATATAAATAATTTCAAGACACTTTTGAATGTAAAAAACTTAGGAGAACACTTCACTGCAGCAGTACCCTTGTGAAGTTCTCATTTCAGTGGAATTCGCTGTTGTTAGGTCGTAGTTCAACGTCACTTCTTGTCGGGGCTTACGCACTTTGTGAAATACGATATTTACCACAGTTTTTCATAGCATGAACAAACTCAGTTCATACTTAATGCAAAAGCGATACAAATTTTGACATCACCAATTTCCAATTTGCAAGTTGACCGAGTTCAACTCCTGTGAAACATTCGCTGCGAAAACAGCTCTTCACATTCGCACAAAGTATGAACCGGGTTAAAAAATGTCCATATAAGAATACTACTAAGCAGTTGTTATATAGCACTCTATCTCACTAGACATTCTCTGAAAACACAAATTAATTATTCTTACTAGGTATGCGTAGCTTTGTTTAAAATATAAAACCCATTTATTTACATAGCACCATGGTTTACAAGGTGCTGTTTGTGCAATCTGCAGCCAACCATACCGAAAAACACCGGGACGAACCCCTTCTCTTAACAATAAGTGTGCTGGGTTCAACACGGGACCTACGTCTTAACGTCCAATCAGAAAGACAAAGCAATTATGTATAAGTGTCTTGCTGAAGGACCCAAGTGTCACGATCGGGACTCGAACCCACACTCTGCTGTTTAGAATCACCAGAGACAGAGTCCAGCTTAAAAGCAACACGCAAAATTGCAAATAGTCATAAATTTTGGGTTTCACTCGGTCCGATTTACTTTTTACTCGAAAAAGGGCTTTGTTTTCTTTAAGAATTAGAATCAACTTCAGAAAAACTATTAAAATTTGTTTTTACAATTTTGTTTTCTTCATAAATTTACTTTAACATCAAATAATTTTCTCCAGATATGAAGAAATATATCTCTGATCTATTTTTCTAGTTCTGATGAAACTGTTCCCAAAAGCTCCTTGAAGTCTATAACTGCAGGGGTTTACCCAAAGACAATCTTTTCATTGAACTTCCTGAATTACTAGAGTCCAAGTTTCACATTTTATTTTCAATCAAAAACAATTCTCATTCCTGACAATCCTTCAATCAGAACAGCCTATATCATTGGCTCAAAACTATAAGGTCGCTAGTGCAATTAGTATGGATTTCATGAAATTGCTTTTGCATCCTTTGGAGCTTCTATTAAATGGAGTTTATCGATGAAGGGTGGTTTCTAAAGTAATGGTTGGGAAAAAAAGCTTTAAGGCTATTGGGCAAAATGCTGATCTATAAAGTAACAAACAGTTTGCAGTCGGTAAAAACTCAAGAAACTTATCTTGGTCCTAGAAAATAATTGACAGCATTTTGTAACAAAACCTTTGCTAAACACAAAGGTTAAACATACTTTATAAATAATAAAAAATAAAATAAAACAATTTATACAATAAAAATCAAATGTAACAACACAAAAATGTTAAGTTTTTAAAGTCGTTGGTATGCAAATTAGTACTATTCGTAATTCAGCTACAGCGTTGTGTAAAACACAAATAAAACATAATTTTCAGTACTTTAATTTCTTTTTCAGCAGTGACTTCTGAAGTATACTAACAAGTAATATGTACAAAACCATAACATTTAATTCAGTATAAAACAAACCAGAGAAGAAATAATTCAACGAAGAAAAATAGTTTGGCCTAGTGACATGCTCAGTCCGCAAAACTAGTCATAGAAAAATAGAAACTTAAATAGCTAAAAACTAAAAATGTATCTACTGTTTTCTTCCAAGGCAAGTTGACTACTATAACTTAATTGTTTTCCCTAATTTGTAAAATGTATTTTCAACGGTTTTAATAAACAAGTAAAAGACTAAATTAAAAGTTTAGTGAAGAAATGTCAGGAAAACTACGGGGTTGGGTCCAGGGACCTTGGACCCCCTTAGTTTTCCTGCTCAGAACCTTACCCTGCTCTCCAAATTTTTTTGTAGGTCTTTTAGTTTTTCTATCAAATTAAAAAAAGCAAAATATCTTATTTACTGCCTGCTTGCGTCCTACCCATAACCATAACTATCGCCAAGTTACATTTAAATTTTATTTATTTATTTTTATTTTACCCTTCCCAGTAAAATTCTTGGATACGCACCTGGCTAAATAGAGTTGAAAGTTGTTGGACTAGCATTTTACTGATGAACATTTGACCCGAGTCACTGAATACCTTTGGTATTGTTGAAGACCAGTTTTCCAACACTGCATAAAGTAACAAATCTGTGAAAATTTTGTGGTTCAATTGGTCATCGAAGTTCCAAAACAATAATGAAAGAAAAAACACCCTTGTTGCACAAATTTGTGTGCTTTCAGATGCATAACAAAAGGCTTCAGTTTTTTCTGAGTGAGAAATAACTGCTTCATCAAACACTATGTTACTTCAGTCAAACACTATGTTACTTCAGAGGAAGCCGTTTCTCACAATGTTGGATACTATCAACTGTCTACAGTTCTCCATTGCTAGTTACCAACTAAGTTGTTATGGTTACGACTATTTTGAGTAATTACCAAAAGTGTCCAGTGCCTTTAAAGTAAAGTTGTTTATTGAAAATACATCAGTATAATTTTTGTCAGCGCTAATTTTAACCTCTTTTTTATGTTATTTATCAGGAAAAAAGTTGCCAATATAAAATTATTTTGAAAAATTTTGACCCCCGTTGGCCTGTTTTGGCTCGCTTCTCAGTACTGACAAAGATTCATTTAGCATGATCGCTCACATTATTATAACAGGGAGGTTTAGCTGCACTTTTCGTGTGAACGTCAGAAAACCGAGTCGCTAAAATCTCACGTTTGACGCATACGTGAAGTTAGAATTTTTCGCGTCAGGTACGTACGTGCGCGCAGATGTAATACGTGAGCATGCAATAAGCCCAAAGCGGTAACGTCACCCAGAAACAACACAATTTGTTGACGTCCACGTATTTGCTCGCGTATTACGTGCAGCTAAACCTCGCTAATGTTGATTTTCTGTATCGGTCCCCAAAGAAATTAATAGCTAAAGACATTATCATCGTCTTCGTTAGTGAGATCAGCGCTGACTCGACTGTAGGAGATCTGAAGCGGTCCATGGGCTCTTTTTCTCTTCCACCTCCGACACAAAACCATGACAAAGACTCCCATTAAACCACCAATCAGGAAGCCAGCCGCAATGAAAGTTATCAGCATCCAATTGGAATAGGTCTTGTTCTACAAGATAAAAAAATTAACAAATTTGGGAGCTGAGATTGAACCAAAAGGGGAGGGAAATACTGGCGCTCTGAAATAACAATAATCTGTAGTCCTAGGTGTTGTGTATACAAGCATATAACACAGCATTTGTGAAGGCGCACTTTAATCTGAAGAAAACCATTCAAAGGCGACGGTCAAGATGGAATTCTCAAAATGGTATGGAAAGCAAGTGTGAACTGGTGTGTCTTCAGTTGCTGCTGAAAAAGGGAGATGTTGTGTATTTCCCTGAGATTTCTTGAAGTGAATTCCAGAGCCTTGGTGATGTGCTGTTAAACCCCCCAGTCCCCGTAGCTAGCTAAACGAAACCGGGGAACAAGGAGCATGTTGCTGGTGAATCTTAGACTTGCTCTTATAGTTCGGGGAGTCAACAGGTTTCATGTAGAGTCGGGCTTAACCTTGGAGTGCCTTGAAAGTTAGAATGCCTATTTTAAAGTGGTTGCATTGTTTTATGGGAAACCCAGCAGGGTGGATATGTGCGCAGTACAAGTCTTATTTTTGTTGTTATTATTATTGTTATTAGTTTATAGATAAGTAGATTAAGATAGATAGATAAATACGTTACTCAATGTTGCAAATAATACAGAGTAACATGGTCAAAATTATAGTAAATATATAAGAAATAATAAAATCTAGCTCGAGGGAGAAGCAAAGCTTTTTTTCCCCAGCCTATGAACGGACAGACAAAAAAACAGAGAGACATTAAAATACAGGACAAAACAGGTGTAAGACAGAAAATTAAGCCGTTATTAATTATTTCCACATACAAAAATTACATCAGCATCCTAGTATTAATATAGAAAAAAAGTTTTTAGTTGATGGGAGTTATGTGGTCAAGCGCTATATATGAACCTACTATTATTTTACCAAAAAGATTCTACATACCACAGTAACAAGACGAGACGTTGTTTGTAAAGGCACTATCGATGTTGGATGAACTAAGGCATTATGTGGTGAGCCGTTGCAATCATTACTATCACAGCAACACACAGTAAAATTACTGTCCTATAGAAAGTGAACAGAAAAAAAAATACCTGCTGGTAAAAAACATGTAATAATTGTTCGCTATCGCGACATTTGTTACATAGCTTTCTCCCGAAGACGATCAGAGCATATAGATCGAAACATTGAGTTGTCAACCACCGGTCCTTTTCAGTACTCAAAAGAGATTTTGTTCACATGGTGCTACTCCGGGTTGTAGCTAGACCAATTTTAGTGGTGGCCAATAAGTCTAAATCTGTTCAATGTCAACCAAGGGAGAGCGGATCAACAAAATTATTCATGTTTAGTTATGGGTCCATTATTGCTGAAGTGATGCCAGGTTTCTAAACTGTTGGTGTTATGGGGCAGTGCAATAAGTTGAATGGCCTTTTGACTGTGTTCTTTCTCTGTGACATTTGATACTCCTTATCATTAGCTACGTCTCAGCTATGCTCAGATCAATGCCCAGCGGACAAAATTGTTGAATCTGTGCTGGGTGGAACAATCTTTCATTGCTCAGAGTGCTGGGCAAAATTTGTGAGTCCTGGCAGGCCCACCGATCACTGCCCCCTACTACACTTTCAAGTAATTAAACTTCCACAATGCAAATTCTACTCACAATGGTTTTGATGATATAGTCCACATTGGATTTAGATTGACAAAAATATGTTTGTTTCCTTTTTATAAAGAAATGGAACTCTGGATTTTTCACTTTTTAACACAACAAGTTCACTTCACCTCTGAGCATGATGGGGAGCTGCTTTGACATTGCTTATCTAACGCACAGCCAAATGAAGTCTTGTCATCCTTGGTTGAGTTATAGCAGTAATGGCTCGCCCCTTGGCACTTTCTTGAGACAACCAAAGATCCTGTAAAAAACACACGATTGTTTTTTAATCAGTACCTCTCAAAACCGTACATTAGTTTTTTTCCATACCTAAATACCAAAGCAGTTTCTACAGTTCCCTACACATACATACATACAACTAAATATTTATAAAGCGCCTTTACATCAAGATCAAAGCGCTGGAAAGAGCAAGACCAATGGAACTATAAATACAACAAATTACATCTGATACAAGTGAGTTTTGAGATATTTTTTGAACAATGGCAAAGAGTTACAATTTCTGATGCGTACTGGGAGGTTGTTCCATATTCGCGGAGCAATAAAGGAGAAAGTCCGGTTGTGAGCAGATGAGAGTGTTCTGATGGTTGGGTGTTCGGTGTGAGCAGATGAGAGTGTTCTGATGGTTGGTTGTTCAGTGTGAGCAGATGAGAGTGTTCTGATGGTTGGTTGTTCAGTGTGAGCAGATGAGAGTGTTCTGATGGTTGGGTGTTCGGTGTGAGCAGATGAGAGTGTTCTGATGGTTGGGTGTTCGGTGTGAGCAGATGAGAGTGTTCTGATGGTTGGGTGTTCGGTGTGAGCAGATGAGAGTGTTCTGATGGTTGGTTGTTCAGTGTGAGCAGATGAGAGTGTTCTGATGGTTGGGTGTTCGGTGTGAGCAGATGAGAGTGTTCTGATGGTTGGGTGTTCGGTGTGAGCAGATGAGAGTGTTCTGATGGTTGGGTGTTCGGTGTGAGCAGATGAGAGTGTTCTGATGGTTGGGTGTTCGGTGTGAGCAGATGAGAGTGTTCTGATGGTTGAGTGTTCGGTGTGAGCAGATGAGAGTGTTCGGTGTGAGCAGATGAGAGTGTTCTGATGGTTGGGTGTTCGGTGTGAGCAGATGAGAGTGTTCTGATGGTTGGGTGTTCGGTGTGAGCAGATGAGAGTGTTCTGATGGTTGAGTGTTCGGTGTGAGCAGATGAGAGTGTTCGGTGTGAGCAGATGAGAGTGTTCTGATGGTTGGGTGTTCGGTGTGAGCAGATGAGAGTGTTCTGATGGTTGGGTGTTCGGTTAGGCGAACACAAGCACAAGGCAAGAGTGACAGCCAAAAGCTAAACTTTCTTAAGTCACTGATAGCAGTTCAGCTCAAGCCAAAAATCTAGGAGCACTAGTTAAGTGTTGCGTTTTGTATTATTTTTCTTTGGGGGGAGCAGGATCCAAGATATCATTTGGGGGTCAATAAAATGGTATATTTGGTAATCTCTTCAAAATCCCTAGCAATAAAAACTTGTGGTTAACAGTCTGCAGCAGCTTGTCCATACTCATTGTAGCCGTCAAGCTTCCCACTATCACCTCCCCTTAACTAGGACCCTTCTTTCTCACAATAGTATTAAATAGCAAGGTCCTAAACTCTGGAACTCTTTGAACACTCCTCTCACTAATGCCACTTCTTTATTTATTTTATTTATTTATTTATTTTATTTTAAATCTTTAGACATACACAATAGTTACAAGTTGTACAGGGGCCGTCAAGGTTAAAACAAAAGTATAAAACTGTCATCAAAAGATGTGTAAAACCAGACCCCTGCCAACGATAAAAATATAATTTGAGTATGTTTAAAAGTAAGCTTTTAGCAGTTCCTCCTTAATAATTATGCCTTCTGAAAACATTTCACTTTGAAGAAATGAGGAAATGTAAGGGTGTCTCAAAACCTTTTCTGGATCAGAGAATGCGTTACAAGACCTGATTCAAAATGAGAAGAACTCTAGACACACATTTGAGCCGTTTTTGAAATGAGCACTAAGATTTATCTCATTTTTTTGGTATGGGTATCGTAATACTTTAATACTCAATGGAATTGAAGGACACAGTATATTATCAGTTTAAACTTAAGATGCAGTGAGGTGTTATTATTCAAAACCACAAGACGGCCGGACTGGTAAGGTAGTAAGTTTACTGGCCTATGCTAAAACCACTGGCCTCGGACCAGTGTTGATTTTGAACCTCTGTACCTGTATCTGCGCTTGTTTGACTGCCAGTCAGACAGCTATCGACGGTGGCCATCGACATTCGACTACTTTTCTGGAAGAACTGGAGACTATTACAATCTGGTCCTGAACAACAAAACTGTTTGCCAATCTGTACAAAGAAAAGACAAAAAGTACACATTTTTAAACGGAGTGTCATGGCTGAGCTGATAAGAGCACCGCACTCAAGCTCTTGTTTTTCTGTTCAGTAGAGTGTGGGTTCGAGACCCGGTCACGACACTTGTGTCCGTGAGCAAGACACTTAACTAAAATTGCTTCTCCTGGGAAAAATGGGTCCCTTTGAGGGCAGGGATGGTTCTTGTGTTTGATTTAGCCGAGTAGCGCATGGTTGTTGCACAGCCTGTACACTCCCCAGGGAGCTGAGATGGTTTATGGTTTAAGGAATGAATTGAATGACCCAGTGACCAGGGGTAAAACTGTTTGAAGCGCTTTGAGACGCCCTTTGGGTGTGAAAAGCGCGATTTAAAAACTGGTTGTTATTATTACGGATGTGCTAGATGTGGTGCGATCAGGCGACATTGGATGCACACAGACCAGGTCCGTTTGGAGCACGTTCATCTCGTTCACAGATAGACCCAACTCATTACCAGACTTCAATTGACTAGGGTCACACTATAGGCATTTTCCGGCCAAATCTATACGTTCTAACCAGACCAAACCTGTTTTATTATTTTTAGCACAGGTTTGGACATTTTGACAACTACTTTGGTGTGGACCAGCCTTTAAAGACACTGGTCACTATTGGTAATTGTCAAAGACTAGTCTTCTCACTTGGTGTATCTCAACATATATGCATAAAATAACAAACCTGTGAAAATTTTAGCTCAATCGGTCGTCGAAGTTGCAAGATAATAATGAAAAAATAAAACAACCTTGTCGCACCATGGTCACACGAAGTTGTGTGCTTTCAGATGCTTGATTTTGACACCTCAAATTCTAAATCTGAGGTCACGACATCAAATTCGTGGAAAATTAATTCTTTCTCAAAAAACTACGTCACTTCAGAGGGAGCCGTTCCTCACAGTGTATTATACTATCATCAGCTCCCCATTACTCATTACCAAGTAAGGTTTTATGGTAATAATTATTTTGAGTAATTACCAATAGTGTCCACTGCCTTTAACTACTACTTACTGTTTGTGGGCAATCCTCACTTGTCCCACACGTGAAGTTTACCGTCCATGTGACATCGGTCGTCACTTTCCCTCCATTGTTAAAATACAGGAGGGCAGTACATGATACATTTCTGGCCGTCGCTGGACCAACAGTTGTAACCACGCTACCAGGTTTTTGTTTTCCACTTCCAGCTACAGGGGAAAACAAATATTTAATACTTATAAAAAAGAATTAAAAAAAAAAAAAATGTCCAAGTGAGCAGTTAAGTGCCTCCAACTCATGTTCTGGGTGCCAAGTCATCAGGGTGTGGGTTCGAATCCCGGTCATGCCACTTGTGTCCTTGGGAAAGCCACTTTAACTATAACTGCTTCTCATCACCCAGGGGTCAAATGGGTACTTGTGAGGGCAGAGATGGAATAAGCTGAGCGTTGGCACCCCAGGCTGTATACTCCCAGGGAGCTGAGATGGTTTCACGAATGAAATAAATGGCCCAGTGACCGGTGTAATAACACCTTAATCACAAACAAGCCAATGATCACTCTTTGGAATCTTTGGAATTTGAACTTTCACAAAGGTAAAATGCGCTAACATGGTGAGTTGGGCCTGAAGAAGTAAGCGCGGAGTTCCCTGTTTCCATAAGCATAGACTCTTTGCTTACAGTAAGCGGAGCCATGAAATTGAGCCCTGTGTAGGAATCTATGCAGTACAACTACAATACACTACTAACCTTGTGTGGGTTCGAATCCCACCTGAGTAATATGACAAAAATATATGTCATGATTTTTTTTCACAGAACTCGGGTATGTACTGAGTATACAGTGCTAACATACATCGGTGTATATGGGTAAAAACCAAACATTCTTGATTTGTTTATCCCCAATGCAAATTTAACATCTATTGACCTTGTGTTGTTGGAGCAACAGTCGTTGGAGCAACAGTCGTGGGTATTGGATCACATGGATGCGTCGTCAGTTTCCCTTCAGCATCTAGAGGTATTTGTCCCTTTAGGTTGCTTTCAATGGTTCCTTGATAACAAGATGAATGTCCAATCGGGATTTGAGGAGCATCAGTGACGTTTGGTGTACATGAACTAAAACCAAATCTGTATCATCAGTGAGAAAAGTTATGGTGGAAAAAGTAGCATCTCAGTTTTTATAAATTGTTAATGACCTGCTAATGTTAGTGTTACGGAACCCTAAATGTTTTTGTAAAGGCTTTTATTTGTTTGTTTGCTTGTTTACAGGATCTTCAAAACTTGGAAACTTGGCTAAGCTCCCACAACATCCTACTTCTCTAGAAACTATAAAGCTCCCCCATGAGCCACTATGGTTTATAGAAGTAACAACATCCTATCTCTCATTAAATTTACAACAAATGGATTGCACAAAATTAGTTGTGCTAGCTTCTTGTTCTTGTAATACATCATTACTTCTTACTACATAACTTCTTAGGGACTTACTACTACTATTGTAGACTAGTATTACTGTGAAATCACGAGTTGGTGGAATTCAAACGAACAACAACTCTGTAAAATGTGTAAAGTTGTAGTTACAATTTTGTAGTCCCACATTTATTACTTTTTTCATTATAAATTAATACAATTGTGTTAATTATATAATTCGGATAACTTTCCGTATGGCGCCACCACTTTTTCACTCATTTTTACAAAAAGGGATATATCAATCAGGTAAATTAGATACTATATTATTTTATTTCGAATGAAAAAGTGGTGGCGCCATACGGAACTTTTTCCTATAATTCATTAGCCTATTTATTTGAAGATAAATCATTACTTCATGAATAAATAGTTTTATGAACTTTATTTAAGGCAATATACAATAATATACATTTACTACAAAAACAAATATAGGTCATAATGTTCCCAAACAGGTCAATTGCAGTTCAGAATGCAGTTCAATTACTTCTGTGTTTCCTTTTTCTGTGAGCGTTATTTTTAAATTCAAGGTCAAGCAAGGAAGCAAGAAAAAAGAAAGAGGAAACATAATAATAAATTATAATACAAAGTGCAATATTAAATGACTTACAAACAACACATGCAGAAGAAAGCCGTCCAAATTCCAAGGTGGTAAAATATATGAGGTATCATGATGCTAATGTGGTTAACTGTATCTTGCTTGTTACTTTGCGATCAGTGTATGCTTAGCAGGAATTTCATCTCAGTAGACTGTAGTTGACAATGACATTGGCTATTTTGTGCACAAAAACACAAAAACACAACATGTAAATTGGTAAATCCTTACCACTTGAGGGCGCTACAACGGTAATAAATGATCAAAAAGTACCAGTCTGTTATTGCATTCCGTTCAGTACAAACTATTACTTTTAATCTTGACTTCATTCATTACGCGTAGGTTGACTATTGAGCAATGCGCCACATGTGTTGTGTGTTCGTGCTTCTTCGGTGAGCTAGGTGGACTTTAAACAACTTTTTAATTGTTTTTTTTTCTCATCTAAATACTAATCCTGTGAAACAAACATGGTTAAGGGTCCAGGTCGTATGAAGAGTGGTTCCGCAAAGAAAGTCAAGAGATGGAAGAAGGGCCAGAGCTGTGTGAGCAACCCGGCGAAGATGAATCATCGCCAAGCGGCCGCCAACAACCGATTCCTACCGGGACCTGCGCGTCGATCACCCGGTGCTTTCGGAAGAGGAGGCGGTGAGTCATGCTAGACGTTTGTAATGGGACGTTGACTTCAAGAATTTATATAAAAATTATAAATATTCACATATTCTTCATAAATTGATGGTATCCAATTGTAAATTGTAGGCCTACATGTTTTATTTTATTTTTATTCCAAAGGAAAAGTTTCTGGGTATCACTGTTGGGCGCTATTGGTCAATCTGCGCGATCAACTGATCGCGCTGCGCTATCAACCGATCGCGCTGCGCTATTGAAATATCTATTGATTGCTCAGCAATTGGTCGATCGCGCACCAATCGGTAGATCGCGCAACAATCGGTCGATCGCGCAACAATCGGTCGATCGCGCAACATTCGGCAACGAACATGCACGATCAACCGATCGTGCGGGAATGGCTCAGCGCAATCGACCGATTGTGCAGGAATGGTTTTGCGCGATCGGCCGATTGTGCAGGAATTGTTTTGCGCGATCGGTCGATTGTGCAGGAATTGTTTGGCGCGATCGGCCGATGTTCAGGGGCCGAATTCACAAAGATGTAAGATTTATTGTAACTGCAAATCAATCGTAGTTGCTAACTAAAGTGTGACGTCACAATATAAATCACTTTGGTGATACTGAAAATTTGTCTTGCATTAAATGTTATTGCTTTGAGAAATCACCCCTAGGAATGGTTTACCTGCACGATCGGTCCATCGCGCAAACCCATTCCTGCACGATCGGTCAATCACGCAAAGATGTTCATTGCGCGATCGACCGATTGTTGCGCGATCGACCGATTGCTGCGCGACCAATTGATCTTAATTGATCTTTCAATAGCGCTGCGCGATCGACCAATCGCGCAGATTGACCGATCGCACCCAACATCACCACCACTTTTTCATTTATGATTTTTTTTTTATTTATAATTAAATTAGGAAAAATTATAGGAAAAATTTACTCCCCCCCCCCCCACAGTCAACTCAAAAATGAGATGTTCCCTTTTAGTCAAAATGAGTGAAAATGTTCCCCCCAAAAAATGTGTTGTAATAAATAAAAAAGTAAAACAAGTAAATAACCACGGATCCTATCACCCCGATTAGTAAAGAAATTATTTTTAAAGGATGTTGAAAAAAAAGAAAAAAAGGCCCGTTGTTATTTTTTCAAATTAAAAAGCAGGATGTTTTTTTTTTTTGTTTTTTTTTAACATAAGTGGATTTATCTTTCTTGCTCATATTTTAGGTGGAATGCAATTGACAGCGAAAGCTTTGGCCCATCACAATGACGAATCTACAGATTTCAGCCTCGGCGGAGACGACATGGAATCAACCGGTGGTGACACCATGAAGACCTTCTTGAGTGGTGTCAGTGATTGCTCCAATCCAGCTTTCTACAAAGTCAAACGTTACTGGGAGTCCAACGCAGCGTCACACAAAGAGGTACGTGTAGAGGTTTACCCAAGCTTGCCGTCAACTCGCTTGGTGCCGTCAACTCGCAGTCGACTCCTCCAATAAACATTTAAAATTCACAAAAGAGGTATAGAACTGTAAAGTATGAGCTAAAAGATCATTTTCATTAGCTTTACGTTACATTTCCTTTAATTTTACTACATTTAATTGATTTTTTTTTCTCGTGAAAAATTTATCACAAAGCAGCATAGCTGTCGGGGCCATCTGGCTTTTTCACAGAGCTTGTTCAACATGGACAACAGAGGGCGCTTTCCTGAATATGGAATAGACGCTATAGACGCTATAGTGTATTGTGTAACTTCGCTTCGTGTAAATTGATCGTTGAATCTTGGGTCAAGACTAACGCATACCTGCCATCTGTGTAGTGGTCAATTTGACGGCACAAGTGAGTTGGCGGCAAGTAGTAGGACCTTGCCCTGAAACTTTGGCAGTCGAGTCTCTACCAGACCGGAGATGCCAACATACGTGATTTGGGCGTAACAATTATAATTTTTTGTTGTTTATGTACTCAAGGTTTGTGCCGTCTTGGCTGCAGTGACTGAGGTCATCAGAGAGCAAGGAGGCAAAGAAACAGAAACAGAATACTTCGGCGCTTTGGTGAGTTATAAGGATACAGTGTTCGCCACAGTCTTCTTTTGGTGGGGGGGGGGGGGGGGGTGGGGGTGGCGGAATAATATATATGGGATTTAAAGCATTGCATGGTGAGGTATCAATGTCTTTGGTTTGCAATAACACCATGTGTGTATTACTTCCTGCGTAGATTGTTTTTTTTTTAGAACTTGCAATTTATTCTACTACCACTTAATATTTACGGAATTAAGGACACTTCTCTACTCCCGAAAGAACTGTCTTGCTCATTAATTACTACCTGGGTGGAAGATAGGAAGTCAGCGGGGACTACTACTTTCGTTTAGTGGATCGGGGGGACTTCTCGTTGTTAACTTCACTACCACGGAGTGAGTTCTTAATTGGTCTCAACATTTTGACTCAAGTCATCGTCAGGAGATTTAATCGAACAGGCGCCCAACAGTATGACGTTGACTTATGATGAACTCTGTCAATTTGGGGACCATCCCTCTATTGTTTACCTCTCTAAATAGTGAAAATATGACAATAGAAATGCAAAGCAAAACTTGATGGCTTTCATCACCTATCTATATGAATTATTCATGTCTAAATGTTTTTTTGTTTTTTTTTAAATGTTTTACTGAACAGATGACTGCTGTGGACAATGTAGATAGTGAAGAATCGCTGTCGGCAATTCTCTTTCTTATTAGCCTCGTCATTAAAAGGTCAGTATTGCCTCTTACAGTATTATTATCTGTAAAATTATTGTGTCAAATACTCTGGATCTAATAGATGTTAATTTTGCATCTGGAAAAAACACACAATTTAGTTAGTAATTTTGTTTTAAAAATGTATGATCATTGCAGCCAGGTACTAAAATATAGGATTCAAACTGCCTCTAGCTAACCAGGCAGTTTCGGTAGTCTCGTTGGTAAGACACTGCTCTAGATTTGCAAGGGTCGGGGTTTGAATCCCACCTGAGTAATAAGCCTGTGATTTTGTTCACAGAACTCGGGAAAGTACTGAGTTTACAGTGCTAACACTAACACTATGAGGGTTAATCTAAAATTAAAAGTGTATTTGTGTTCAGCATGCCCACCTAACGATCGCCATATAACGGCAGGGCTCCCCACTATATCTCAGAACTACTTCAAGTTTTCACTCCATCAAGGAATCTTCGATCCAGTACTATGCTTTTCCTAAATGAACCCAAGTCTCGACACTCCTGGGGTGACAGGTCTTTTTCTTCAGCTGCACCACGCATCAAAACTTATCTTATGTCACAGGTTTTCAAGGGCTAATTTTGTTGTGACTGTTTTCTTTCGTACTGTTTTGGTTTTACTGCGCCTTGAACACCCAGCAGGGTGGATTATTATTATTTAAGATATTATTGTTATTGTTATTGTTATTGTTATTGTTATTGTTATTGTTATTGTTATTGTTATTATTATTATTATTATTATTATTATTAATTTTATAATTATTAATCTCTTCCACTCCAGACTTCCAACCTCGGTGCTTCGTCTGAAGTTTTCACAGATCAGCAAATCTTTCTTAGATATCTTAGCGTCGCAAATGCACCAGAACGGGACTACATTACTGAGATCCTGCCTAGTATGCCTCAGTACGACCCTAAGGCAGCAGGATTACAGTACGTGGGGAGAGTCTTCTACCATGCATGTATACCAAGGTCTACTCAGCTATACCATCCACCAAAAACCAAAGGTAGGTTTGCGCTAAATGCAATCTTGTATTATGTAGTAGCCCTTGTCTCAATTACACAAACACTTAAAGGCAGTGGACACTATTGGTATTTACTCAAAATAATTATTAGCATAAAACCTTACTTGGTGACGAGTAATGGGGAGAGGTTGAAGTGACATAGTTTTCGAGAAACAGGTAATTTTCCACGAAACAGGTAATTTCCCACGAATTTGATTTTGAGATCCTCGAAATCAAGCATCTAAACGCACACAACTTGTGTGACAAGGGTGTTTTTCTTTCATTATTATCTCATCAATGAGATACACCAAGTGAGGAGACTGGTCTTTGACAATAACTAATAGTGTCCAGTGTCTTTAAAGTTGATTTTAAGACGACCTTTGACCTCTTACAGGAAAACAAATGGATGTAGAGCGTGGGAACACGAGTACATTAATCCGGAGGTCATTGGTTTAAGTCCTGCTCCAGTCAGGTTTTCTTTTTGTTCAAACCCAAAAAACTATTTAAAACTTACTAAGTAAAAAAATACCATATTACACGTGACGTTTTTGAGCGGTTTTCTGTTAAGTTGTGTGCTTTTCAGTTCTTTTAAGGCAGTAAGTGCCTTTACCCACCACCTTTAAAGATTAGTGGCTTACGAAAAGACTTAGTGCCTTGCTGTCCCTTGAGGAGCTCAAGAAGAAAATTGTGCTAAGAACAAAATTCTAAGAGCAAAATCTTCTGCTTAAACAGCTCAATGTAATTGGACCCTACATGTAGTCTAAATAACTGATTAGTTACGCTCAATGTATGGATGATTAGCCTCCCAAAATATTATTATTGTTTTATTGTTTGATCATGTTGATAGGTGCGTAAGGCAGCTCACCATGCTGTCTGTGCCATTCTAAAAGGCAGTGGTTTCATGCTTGTAGACGATGCTCCCTCCCACCACCCTGCTGCTGGCCCAACAGCTAAGTTCTGCATAGAGGAAATACAGGCATGTGGAGGTAGGTAACCAACTACTAATCTTGGTTAGTTTCATTTTCATCATGCCTACCAGAATAGGGTTACCAGCAAATATACCATGTCATGTGTGCCATATGTGACTTGGTATCCTTCACGGTTTTTTCTTCAGCTTTATGAATTTTGGGGGCCTGATTGAGTACTCTTCTTGACACTTGTGTCCTTAAAGGAACATGTTGCCTTGGATCGGTCGAGTTGGTCTTTGTGAAGCGTTTGTAACCGTTTGTTATAAAATGCATATGATTAAAAAGATATTTTAAAAGTAGAATATAATGATCCTCACAAGTATCACTCGAAATTGCGTGGTTTTCATTTTACCTCGTCAACTAACACGGTCGGCCATTTATGGAAGTCAAATTTTTGACTCCCATAGATGGCCGACCATGTTAGTTCGCAAAGTAAAAGGAAAACCACGCAATTTCGAGGCAATTTGTGTTGATCATTGTATTCTACTTTTAAATTATTATAACAAACGGTTACAAACGCTTTTCAAAGACCAACTCGACTGATCCAAGGCAACGTGTTCCTTTAAAGGCAAAATATACCTTCCCTTTTTGTCACCGTTACTTTGGTACAGCTTCTCGGATTCAAATTATAACCACATTACTTCGAAATTAAATGTTTCTCAAAATGCTTTATACTATAGAAAGCTGCTGTAGGCTTCTAACCAAAACGTCTTATTGTCATTTATATTAAGACTGATTGCCAAACGTGTACCTTCCCTTATACATACCTCATTTTTTGACTGATTGGCTGAGTGATTGATTGACTTATTGACTGCGTGATTGATTGACTGATTGACTGATTGACTGAATGACTGATTGGCTGATTGATTGATGACTGATTCACTGATTGATTGATGACTGATTGACTGATTGATTAATTGACTGATTGACTGATTGATTGATGACTGATTGACTGATTGACTGATTGACTGATTGACTGATTGACTTTTGACTTTTCAAAGCAAACACTTTATTCATTCACAAATTATACAGAATTTACAAAAACATAGAAAAGTACAAAGTTACATCAGTAATAGACAAGGAAAACTGTTACAAAAAACAGGTCAGTAGCGTGGATTTGAAACAACACCCAAAGATAACACTTAAGCAAATACATTAGCAAGGCATGGTAAACAAGGATGAGAAACACAGTTAAAGAGTCTATTCAATGGCATTGACTGATTGATCAATAGTTTGAATGATTGATTAATTGATTGATTGTTTTTATTGATTATTTGATTGACTTGACTAGGAACCGGTGAAGTGGCGACTACCATGCACGTATTGGGTCTTCTGAAAGAGGTGATGTCGTGTCTGCCGCAAAGCAGTTTGAAATTGGCCTGTGAAACGATCCTACGACTGATGACATTGAGTAATGTGGTAAGTAAATTTCCGGCTTCAACAATTGGATACCGTAGCTGTGCCCTGTATTAATACATGTGTATTGATTTGCATTGTAACATGTGAATTACTGCGGTTTTTAGAAGTTTCAAATTAAAAAAAGGATTTGTAGGAAAATACTGACAGCGCATAGGGACCTTATGGTTCTATTCACTATAATGAAAGTAATAATAATTTATTGATCTTATAATGCGCTCTCTCCAGAACCAGCCTGTTCGAGGGCGCATGACAGTAAAAATTGCAAAAGATTAAGAAAATGGCAACATTAAGTGAACAGCTTAAAGAAAAGTACACCCATAAAAATATAAGCAAAGTAGATATACAACTTTACAAGCAAAAAAGTGCATTAACAGGCTGTAAAAACACTCAAATATAGACCATAAATTATTACTATTATTATTATCATTATTATTATAGGAGGCTTGTGAACATAACCTAAAATCTCTTTTCCCCTCTTCAGTTGATGACGTCTGTGTGTATGCAAGCCCTTCATGGGATGTTCATAGCCAAACCCAAGGCGTCTTACCTCCCAGCCAGTCTCAATGCTCAACTCATCAATGCATTATACGATTACCAGCCGGGAGAGAATGATGTACAACCCATGCAGGCGTGGCTAGCTGTCATGGAAGCTGCTCATACTAACCTTGCAAGGTATGCAACACAAATGCAGTTTCAATTCAATTATGACGTTAATTCCATACTCTTTTAGAAAATAATTCAATATGAGAATATCAGTACATAGAATGTTAACAAAATACACTTAGTTACCTGTTCATGTTTGTTGTGTTGTCGTTAAGCCTTTGAGAAAGCCCTTTAGCTAGGGTCGAAACGTCAGGCTATTAACTATTTTTTGCAAATCTACATTTGTCATATAATTTATATGAGATTATTCATTTTGGTTTTA
Source organism: Asterias rubens (assembly GCF_902459465.1). Lineage (NCBI taxonomy): Eukaryota > Metazoa > Echinodermata > Asteroidea > Forcipulatida > Asteriidae > Asterias > Asterias rubens. The sequence continues at coordinate 1,653,545 of NC_047070.1, forward strand.
CCCTTACACAGATGTGTTTAAGCACTGTACACTCAGTACTTTCCCGAGTTCTGTGAAAAAACTTACAGGCATGTTACTTGGGTGGGATTCGAACCTAAGGCCGTGTCCGAAACGACGACTTCGGCTACAGCTACGTCTAGATCAGCGCGTCTACCAGTGTTGAAGAATAGGCAGACGCGCGCGATCTAGCCGTAGCTGTAGCCGAAGTCGTCGTTTCGGACACGGCCTTAGACCTTTGCAATTCTAGAGCAGTATCTTACTAACTAGACCATTGAGATTGCCCGGTAGCTAGAGGCAGTTTGAACAAAGGCTCACGGAACTTGGGAAAGTCCTGAGTGAGTATACAGTTTTAGGAGTGGGTATCGCAATGATTTAATAGTCATTAGAATTGAATCGGGGATAAAGAATCTGTTTGTGGATTGTTATTAAAGTTAATCTTCTGTTCCAACCTACAGACTTGACCAGAAGCTGTGTGTAAGTCATCTACCTCGAATAATGAACGCGGCAATGAACTGTTTTTTATCGAAACAGTCGGAAATCACTGTCAAGGCATCCAAGACAATCCAGGTGAGTGAAAGAAGTTTAGGGAATCAGTTGATGGAATACTTGTTACTGTTAACCCTCTTATTGCATATACAAAGATCAGCAACACGCTTCATTTTCACTGATTACCAAAGAGAAACCTCGATCACAGAGCTCATTAACAACTTGGGATGGGAGACACTGCATGTAAGACGCCTCCTTGCACAGTCTACCATGTTCTTCAAAATACACCATGGTCTCGTCAACATCCAATCGCCACCATCTATCAAGTTAGCTACATACATTGGCAGACAGGATCACACTAAGTATACCATAACAGATGCCTCTAACGACCAATACAAATTTTCATTCTACCCAAGAACAGTTAAGATCTGGAATCATCTACCCTCTACAGCAGTCTATGCGCCATCCATCTCAGCATTCCAACAGGTTGCCCTGCCAGCAATTAGAGTCCTGCGACCTCTGGCTAGCTCTAGGATGATGTAAACCCAGTCCGACTCTTGCACTGTGTAAATAGTGCCTTTATTAACTTGAATCCTGTGCAATGCTTGTTTCCGTAGACCCTGTTGTACGAGTGCGTTAAACCAGCCAGGGACTGGCTAGCTACAGAGCTGACTAAAGGCTCCTCCACACCAATACATAAGATGTTCCAAACTGCTGAGGGCGGTCTATCCTACAAGTATCACTCCTCCTGGGGCCAGGTGCTGCAGATACTGAGATCCTTCTTTGAGGTAAGATGCAGTGAGTGGCTGTTATCCTTAAAGTGTCTGGGTACTTTTTGTACGACACAAAATACAAACAGATTAACATTAAACTTACACAGTTTGAAGACAATGATAGTAGAAAGCTTCCCTGAAAATAAAACTTGCTGATGTGCGATAGTTTTTGAATAATTAGTACAACAATTTCACCAAAATCAATTTGTTTCGGGAGACAAAAATTATTTAAGCATGTACACAGATTTACGCGACTCTCCTGAAAACATTGCTCTGTGATTTTCCCTTTTTTTTTCTCTCAAAAACTTGACGAGCTGAAACTTCTAAAGGTAAATTATATTACATGCATTTTATTCTTGATGAGAATTCATTTTTTCTAACAACTTGATCTACAAAAGGAACTATAAACCATTTAATGGTAGCTGCAGGGAAGGTATTGAACAGTCTACCACATTCCATCAGAGCCAGCCAGTCAATAGACATTTTCAAAACAACCCTTAAGACTCAGATTTTTCATAAACTCTTCTAATACATTCCATAATTTTTTTTATTTTTTTTTATAATTCTTGATCTTGTTACAGTAAGCGCCATAATCATCCTTTAGGATACCTGTGCTATAGAACACAACATTATTATTATTAATTTGTTTTAATTTGCATTCAACAGGTTATTGGTAAGGAAGGTTGCCATTTCATGAAGAAGTGTCTTCAGTCCATGTGCGATCTGAGAACTACGCATCACTTTTCCTACACCCAAGAGCTTGATCGCGCTGTAGGGATGGCTGTCCGTACCATGGAACCATCGTTTGTTCTGGCTGCTGTACCTCTGCAGATTACTGGGGATGAGTGAGTATATATGTTATTATTATCATTTTTATCATTCAACATTTATATAGCGCCTCCCCAAAGGATCAAAGTGCTTTACAATAAATATTGAAAAGCACCAAAAAATGTTATATTAAACAGTGAATAAAAATACTCTGCACAGTAGCAAAGACTTTTAAAAAATATGAAGATAGACAAAATATGTTACAAGATAGCAAAAGTTCAAAGATAATTAAGTTACTAATAATGTTTATACAGGCAAAGCACAATGTCAGGGCCCAATTTCATGGCTCTGCTCATCGTAAGCAAAGAATCAGTTAGCTGGCAGTTTTTTTGTGTCCAGGTGCCATACTCTACTTTATTAGGCATTCTTCGCTTACACAGCTAGCTCAGAACTCTGGTGCTTGCTTGTAAGTGGGGAATGGTGATCATAAGCTCAGATATCGGCAGGTAAGCAGAGCCATGAAATTTGGCACTGGAACCTTGTGGTTTATTAATTTAAATTTAATTAAAAAATCGATCTCTAGTAGGTGATAGCTGTCGCTTCCCAGGTTGAATTGTAAACCTGGGTGTGATTCTTGATTACATAGCTTCTTATTGACAACCCCAAGACAAAGATAATGACTTATAAGACCGCCAACATAGAGCTATATTGCTCAGTTGCTGGAGTGCCAGTACATTAATCCAGGTATCGTTAGTTCAAGTCTCACTCCAGTATATTTGTCTTTGTTCAAACACATTTTTTTTTTTTTTCAGAGATAACTATAACTTTCCTCGGAGCTGGCTTCTGCCTGTCATCAGAGACAATGTCTGTAACACCAAGCTGCAGTTCTTCACCAAGTATTTCCTACCCCTGGCTGCGAGGCTTAAAGCAAAAGGTTTGTTGGACGAAAGTAAAATGGATCCACAAGATTATTGATGTATATCAATTGACCCAATTCACCTGACATCATCATCAGAATAATATTGGATGCACCATTTTGGTGGTCAATGTCAACGTGGGTTTTTCAGTGAAGTGCACGTTTTAGGCGACGCCTCGTTTACACGTAAACCTATTGACCACCAACATGGTGAGCGTGGCAACAGTCTCCGCTTGTGTCGCGCGTGAGGGGTCAATAGCTGCCGCTTAAATATAAGTTTTAAACTGCCTCTAGCTACCGGGCTATTTTTTTTTTCAACACAGAGCTCGGGAAAGTACTGAGTATACAGTGCTAACACACATATGTGTATATTGGTAAAACCAAAATTAATATTCTTTATCCCCGATGCAAATTTCCATCTATTAGATGTATATTTGGTTTGCAATAACACCATGTGTATATGGATGTGCTGGGTAGATTATGTTCTTTTGAGAACTTGTCTTGCTATTTAGTCTACTACTGCAGAGAATTTAGGAATTCAGGAGACTTTTCTACTGACGAGGACTGCTAGTTGAAATGCTCAGACCAATTAAGAACACACGTGGCAGTGAAGTTAAAGATGCTATGTCAGTTTTTTGGCCGATTTGACCCACAAATTTTGATTTAAAATTCAATAGGTATTTTGATGGGGGTGGAGAAACTTACAAGCTTTCATTAAAATAAAGTGCTCAAAATTAGTTTTTGTCTGGATCCCGACAATATATCACAGGACCAATTCTTATGTGTTTTATCAAAAAATGTTTTAAATTATTGTCATGGTTCCTGACCATTAAAAGTAAAAGTTGAACTTTTTTTCGTTAGAGCGGGTGATACTCTTTGAAATACCATTCACTCAAAAAAGTCTATTTTTTAATGTTTGGGGCAAAAAATCTGACATAGCATCTTTAATAGCAAGAAGTCCCCTCGATCCACTAAGCAAAAATAGTTATCCCTGCGGATTTCTTACCTTCCGCCCAGGTAGTAGTTAGAAAGCAGGACTGAGTCTTCTGGACTCCGAAAGTAGAGAGCGGTAGTAGAGAAGTCTCCCGATTTCCAAAAAGTCTACTTCTTTTGGAGACAAGCTCTCCAAAAGAACATAATCTTCACAGCAAGTAGATACACATGGTGTTACCGCAAACCAAATATACATTGATAACTCACCATGTATTTTCTCAAATCCAATATAAGATCATTGATGTTAGGTTAGGAGGGGGGCTGAATTTGTTTGTAAAACACTAAAAACATTTTTAAAAAATAGTTTCTTGTGACTCCGATGACTGATTGAGCATAACTTTTCACAAGTTTGTTATTGATATTATTTTTCAAAAAGTTGTTAATGGCCTGACATTTCGACCCTAGCAGAGTCTTTCTTTTGCTTAGCCTCGAGAAAGAATCCGCTAGGGTTGTCAAGAACCGAAACTGTGATCTAGATGAAATGGCGGTATATAAAACATGTTTGTAAAGATTGTAAACATTGTTGAAACGTCAGGCCATTAAAATTTTAGCATTTTTACCATAGGTCCTTTTGGTTGGGACGCAGTTTACAACAGCTAATTCTATTTCTCATTATTATTTTTCATTACTCTTTTTTCATCAGCCATGGACTGCAGCCATCAAGGTCGTAAGGTCGAGGGTAAAACCTACGATATTCTAGAGGCCCAGCTATGGTCTCTACTACCAGGATTCTGTAAAGACCCTGTAGATATCAGTCCTGCCTTCAAGGGGATCGCTCGTATCCTTGGATCGGCCCTCAGCGACAGACCTGAGCTAAGATATGATGTATGCGCCGCCATCCGACATCTTGTCACAAGAAATTTGGATAAAGGTATGACTTGAAAGAAAAGTATACTTTTATCAGCCATTGGATTGATTTACAGAAATGTAAATACGCAATATAACCGACAGCTGTAAGTTTCATTTCAAAAGGTGGTCGCATTTTTTAAATAGCGTGGTGTGTCATGGCCAAGCGGTTAAGAGCATCGGATTTAAGCTCGGAGTTTGGGTTTGAATCCCACTCGTGACACTTGCTACGTAAAATTGGGGAGGTAGTGCTTTCTGCTCTACCGACCAGGCTTCTGATTGATGATACCCAAGCCTACATCCTTATGGACTGTAAAGGGGGTAACCCTGTTTCAGTCCTAGGAGTAGGTGGCAACGGCCTCTGGAAAAGAATAATTGTAGCCCACACCTTGAAGTGGCCTTCAGGCCTTTTGTGTCTAGCGACTTGCCTTAAAGAAAAATAATAAAAAAATTGCTGAAAATTTTTAGCGAATATGTCCACTTAGGAATAATAATCCCAAATAGAAATACACAATTATAGGCCCAAGGTGATGTCAAAACCATGACTATGCCCGAAGCGAAGCTGAGGGAGCTGAGGGCATAGTCATGGTTTTGACATCACCGAGGGCCTATAATTTTAACTGTTCCCCGATTATTAAGCAGTCAATATTTCTTGTATATACCGAATAAAGATTCTTCTTATCAACAACACTCTAACTATAAGGTGAAAGGTCGTCTGCGAAAAATGGTCATGGCTTGCCATGACACGGCACGCTAGTCTTACATTATACATATTATAGTTGCGTTATTTTCAGAGCGGGCATAGTCAATTGACTATGCCCCGGGCATAGTCAATATGACGTCATCTTGATAGAAAAAGGGGGCATAGTTGTTTCCATGACTCCACTTTTAAACAATCAGATTAGAGGATTCTATACATGAGGTATAAAAACACTGATATATTTGTATATAACCACATTACTTCAAAGTGAAATGGTTGTAGGTTATAGGTTTTTATAGTTGTCTTTTAGAAAAATAATAGCATATTGAACGGAACAATTTTTCTTGAGTAGAGAAAATCAGCTTACTGGGAAATAATCAATGCTGTTTCTGTTATATGTTTTTATAATGGTTATTTTTTTTCCTGTAGAAGAGAATCGTGCAGAGGTGGCTCGCTTTGCCAAGAATTTCCTGCCCATTTTCTTCAACATCTACACCAGTGGAAACTCAAGAGAAGACACTACGCTGGCTGCTGTTCTTGAGACTGCTAAGGTGTACTTCAAGATTGCCGACCCAGAGGTTGGTTTTTTGTACTTTACGGGAAAGATTTTCTGAGTTTCGCCACAAAGAGTCCAAAACTACTCATCCTTTCCACTAGTGGGTTTGTTTAAATTGAGTTACCTGGGTCATTACACTAAACGGATGCACAGTTAATCTTTTTGTTGGGCAGCTCATATGGTAGTATATTTAAGAGGTGTGATCATGCCACACCAATCCTGAAGAGTCTTCACTGGCTACCAGTTGAGTCACGCTCTCAATTTAAGAACCCCCTACTCTTGTTCTGCCTCAATGCCTCAGCTCCTTTATATCTCACTGACCTGATGTCCATCAAAGATTCTGTCAGAAATCTGCGTTCCTGTTCCCAAACTTAAATTTTTCACTTTCAAAGAACCAAGCACAGTTTGGGGATCATGCCTTTTCTATCGCAGCACCAAGGATGTGGAATCATCTTCCTCAGAACAATCTACTTCTAAGGCACTTTCAAAACTTTGCTTAAATCTCACCTTTTTTTTTTAAAGCCTACTGTACGGCGCTATGAACAACGACTGTTGGATTGGCGCCATATAAAATAAATGATAAATTTATTGATTGGTTGGTAAGCAGTTTGTAAATGTGTTTTCTCTTTTACTCTTTTCAGCTGATTATTGGCTTATTTGAGAAGCTTTCCGCTAAGCTATCGGTGGAGACAGCAGACCACCATCCTCTAATGGACCTGGCCATTGCTCTGACTCCCCATCTCGATGAGAAACATATGAAGAAGATGTTTGAGATCGTCAGTAAACTTCTCACAGTAAGAACTTGAGGTTGATTTCACAAAGAGTAAGGAGTCCGAAGTTAGGACTAGCAACTTGTCCTAACTCTAGATAAGACTAGTCTTAACTTTTAGTGAAATCTACTCCAAAGATGTAATTTCTCCATTTTTAATAATAATAATAATAATAATATGGATTTATAATGCGCACTTTTCCAGAAAACCGAACAAGGCGCCCAGATATATATTTTTTTTAAACCACCCCATCCCAAAAATAAAATTCAAAAACACCACCATGAAGACAAAACCATGTAGACACCCCCAGATTGCAGAGTAGGGCTTTTTAAACCAAAGGTAAATGTATGTAAGCAGGCCTCATGCTCGCAAGCTTTCGTGCTCGCAAGCTTTCACACTTTCCGCTCACAGGTTTTTTTTCCAACAGCCTATTACATCCCTGATCTTGACACAATGTTATACAAGAGCCCAAAAGCCAAGTGCTTCTGGCACTTGCCTTTTATGAATTCCAGGCTTGAGCTCCGTCCTCTGTTTTGGAGAGCAGTGTGCCTTTTGTACAGTGCTTCAACGAAGTTAACCAAGTTAACCAGGGGTACCGGGGGAAACAAAGGCTTTTTGTAGCAGAACCAAGAAACATGTGGCCGAGTGGATAAAAACACTGTACTTGATTTGACTTACGATCGTCATTGAATGTTTGGGATTTCCACAACAATTACACTTGAAGGGTATCAAACACAGAGCAGTTCAGACCATTTTTACAAAAGGTAGAGTAAGGTTTTCCCCCAATTTTTCTAATTAAACTTTTTGATAGAAATCAATGAATGAGTGGATCACAGAATGTTATCTTTAATCTCTTTATTCTGCATTTGATTTAAGGCCAAATACAAAATTAAAAAACATGTTAAGCCTTCTGCTTTTTGGGAAAGAAAACACACTTTCAACAACAAATGGCTGGGCTATTTAAAATTAATATTAATAATTTGTCTCAGATTGTGGTTTATATTGATTTTGTTAAAGAGTATCCTCTTTTTTTTGTGAACAAAAAAAGGAGGCGTCCTCTTAAAAGGAAGCAGGCGGGGGCGCTGTTTTTTTTCTTTTTTTTTTCTTTTTTTTTTTCTCTAACCTAATCATGGTCGATGAATTCCAGTGTAATGTTTCTGGTTTTTTTTATTTATTTATTTCTACCTCTGGAAACATTACACAGCAGGTGCAATATAAATTCAAGTAAATATAAATAATTGTTGCACATAAACTGTTGTGTTTGTTTTCATAACAGAGCACCCACCGCACAATGCAGAAGAAAGCATACCGCATAATGGAACACCTGTGCGATGGTTCCACGGAGGCGGGGCGCCAGTTTGTATCATCACACCTACTGGAGCTTCAAGAGACACTCGTCACTTCACTCTCCAGTTCATCACCGGCCTCCAAAGGGGTATGGACAAATTCTGGAAATTATTTAAATTTATTTGTGAATATTCAATGAATATTTATTACATTGCAGCTTATCCTGTTCAATGAAAGAGGGAAAAAAGTCTTAAAGTCTCGTCAGAAATATCACTTTCTATCGTAAGAAAAGGCTTTGAATGATGAAATAAGTGATTACAAAAAATGGGTTTCACAAGAGCAAAGTTTACAGTGCGGAATTTAATACAACCTCCGGATTAATGTGCCAGCACTCTATCAACTGAGCTATCTAGCCCTATATAGAAATCAAAGTTTTTATTTCGAACATCAAGTAATAAACTGCAAGGGAAACTGACTGCCTTGATAGCTTAGTTAGTAAAGTGCTGCCACGTTTATCTAGTCAATTTGTCTGTGTTTAACTTTAAATTATTTAAAATTTACCCCCCATCAGTTTCCCTTCTGGTATATTTTGTTGTGTTGTCATTTAGCCTTCGAGAAAGACTCTGCTAGGGGCAAAACATAAGACCGTTAACTATTTTAAATTTTTTTTTTTCAGTTGAAAAAAGTTTGAACAATATGAAAATATTTTACCACGATGAATAATTTTCTTCCTTTTCCTGCTTTTCAGCCCCGCATGAAATGTCTGATTCACATCATTCACGTCCTTCCCTCGGAAAACCTGGACTTCCTTGAAACGATCATACCAGAGATCATTCTTTGCACCAAGGAGGTCAACTCTAAGACAAGGGGCACAGCCTTTGAGCTCTTGGTTGACCTTGGCAAGGCAATGATGAGATGGTCAGAGGAACCAAAAGAAGGTATTATAATATTAGGTTCTTATATTATAAGTTATCACACAAGCGCGAGTGGAATACGGAAAAATATAGCGCTTCGAGGCTGAAGGCAGAGTAGGATATGGGCTGCAGACGCGCTACATTTTCCGTATTTCCACGAGCGCGTGTGATAACGTATTTATCTTCAAGCAAAGTTGGGGCGTGACATAGAACACACAATACGCAGGTAGTGATATTAGCCGTGCAATATAGGTTTTTATCACCACCCCATTCTGCGAATCTGATTGGAGGATTAGTACTTGAAGATAAAGGGCTTTATCGCACCCCTAAGGGGCGAATCAAAGGCCTAAGTATCTGGTCCTGCAGGTATAAGTTATGAAATCTGTAGTTATTTTCAGATGCCAATGTCAAAGTTTGTTGAAAATATGCCATTGACATAGACTAAAGGATTGGTCTGTTGCTATGCAGTAAAAACATTCAACTTGGTGATGACTTCATTTTGTCTTTTAAATTATATAAAACGATCTCACAATTTGAATGTAAGGTATATGCCAATAGCTGCCACATGAAATTTTGCCTTTATTTTAATTCTTATATCACAGATTTTAAAGTGTAAGTACGAAGGCCCATTAGTGCCAGCAAAAAATAAAATTCAAATCCGTTATTACGGATTCGCGATTCATTATTACGGATAAGTAATCCGTTATAACGGATTTGCAATCCGTAATAATGGATTGCTAATCTGTAATAACGGATTTGAAATTTATATTTTACTGGCGCTAATGGGCTTCCGTATGTAAGTGCTTTTGAGTTTTTACAAAAAAATAGTTTGTGGCCTGACGTTTTGACCCTAGCAGAGTCTTTCTCGAAGGCTAAAATGTCTTTCTCGAATGACTCTGCTAGGGTCGAAACTTCAGGCCATTTTGGTTGGTCAGCAGTTTGCAACAATCTCTTTTAGGTTTTGAACTTTGGGCGGATTATTCTTCAATTTTTCTTTTGTATTCCTATTCGCAGCTTGTGTGGGTCGCTATATTGGGATGCTGTCAGCTGGTTTAGCTGGTTCCCCGCAGATGATTAGTGCTACTGTGCAAGCTCTTACACGAGTTGTGTATGAGTTTAAAGGTAAGTATTTCCTCTTGCAGTCTTTTCCTTTTTCTGGTTTTTCTTCACAAATGTCTCTTTATTATCACTTTATTATCACTTTTAAGGCACTTGACACCTTTGGTAATTGTCAAAGACCAGTATTCTTTCTTGGCGTATCCCAATATATGCATTAAATAACAAACCAGTGAAAATTTGGGCTCTGTTGGTCATTGAGAATAAGTTGCAAGAGAATAATGAAAGAAAAATACCCTTGTTGCACAAATTTGTCTGCTTTCAGATGCCTCATAGAAGGCTCAAGACCTGAAGTCTTTTAATATTTTGATGAGAAATTACCTCTTTTTCAAAAACTTCAGATGGACCTATTTCTCAACATTACTCCATTGCTAGTTACCAAGTTTTTATGCTAACAATTATTTTGACTATTTACCATTAGTATCTAGTGCCTTTAATGTGTAGTTTGGTAATGTTTCGATCTCAAAATTGTTCAATGAAAATATTTGGCGAGCACTCTATCTTAGTGTAAGCATCAATCAATCTTTTTTTTTATTTTTTTTTATTTTTTACAGTGTACAACTTTAACGTTTTATTTTGCCAAATTGTGCACTTTTGTTGCAAATAATTCAGCAAGTAACTCTTCCTTAAATTTGAAATTTATAAGGGTTTGCAAAGATATCGTGACATAAACTCTCGCTTTGAGTTGTGGTGGTTCTGAAAAGAACTGGTGGTTTATCAACTCAAAGTTTTGATCAGTATGGTCTAATCGTCTTCAGAAGAATTTTGCACTTTGATTTGTATCTAAACTTTACTCAAAACGTGGAATTGCGGGGCGGATTTGTCACTTCTTGAAAATGGTTATGCTTATTCCATTTGATAGATATGGCCAAATAAATCCCTCTGTTTAACCATCATTCAACCTATGTGCACAATAGATCCCTTGCATACCAAATTACAAGCTAAAACGGTGACCTCACTGTGGTCAATAATAATATGGAAGTCTTATATAACGCATGTATCTACCAAACAAGGTACTCAAGGTGCTGAGTATATACAAACTTTCAGAAAGATAGGTTGTTGAAGTGATGAATTCTGAGACCCAATTATTTAGCACCTTGTAAGGGTTTACAGCCAGTAACACCGGGGGGAACCCTTTCTCTTTTCGGTAAGTGCACTGGGTTCTTTTACATGCGTTACGCAACACATGGGGCCAACGGCTTTTTGTCCCATCTGAATACGATGCTCTTAACCGCTCGGCCATGACACTTCCAATGAAGGCCTATAACATAGCACAACAATTTAAATTTAAAAAGCCGCTATTTCATCAAGATCATAACCTACTAGAAAGCAATTAACATGGTAAAAGTGAGTCTTTAGAACTTGTACTCGTGCTTAATCACATAACCTTGAAAGTCGTAGGGGCACCACAGCTGACTTATTGACGATTGTGCGCCATCCAGTGCGGTCTTCCACTAATTAGAACTACGAAACGTAGATAGAGTAACAGATTCACTAATGGCAGTAGTATAGGGAGATTGTTCCGAAGCATTGGCCCACCAACAATGAAAGTTTTTTTACCTAGAACTTTGTTTGCTCAGGGAGCATTCAAGCGAGTGACGATAAGTGTCATCCGTAGAAATCGTGGAGGAGTGTAGTGTGACAGTAAAGTGGCTATATATCGAAGAGTAGTTTTGTTAATTTTAAAATGGATTCGTTCTCTAATCGGTAGCCAATGAAGTTCCCTATTGTATGGGGTAATATATTCTATCAAGGGTGTGTCTCTAAACAAGCTGCACTTTTTAATTCATCTATCAGTGAATGTAATAACTATGTCCAACAGGAGACATGAATAGTGTTTTCAATTTTGCCAAAAACTGTGCTTCTTCTAACAGCTTTGGAAATTGGTTTAACAATAAATCCCGAATCTCATTCTATGTCACTCAGAAACACGCAACAATTTCAAGAACTGAATTTCAAAATTGATAGGTACACAGCAAAAGTGATATCCCCCCTACCTCACTCGCATTTTAAATAGAGCCTAGCTGTTTTTCTTTTTATCGTTGCCAGTTTTGGCTGGTGCATTCTCATGCAGTTGCTTTCCGTCCTTTTTTTATTGTAAATGCCGCGTTTTCTCAATAAAAATTTCTTCCTAATGTTCCTTGATTTTGGAGTAGGTTTATACATAATGAAAGAATAAACCATTAAATGAAACTAAAAATGGTCCTAAATGTTTGTGATGAAAGTACAGGTACCATGAAGCAGTACAAACGTATGCTGCTGAATGAGCCTACATATAATTTAAAATAATTATTAGTCGTTCGATTGGATTCATCTTAATCTATGCACCCTTGGGAAGCGACAGTAGAAGAACAGCCGATCCGCAGTGGTCCCCAAAATCACCATTGGCTCAAGATCCCATGTGGTGATCATTCGTCCACAAAACCCTTTTCTGGACATCAATAATTGCGCCCATTTTATGTACATAGCCCACATTTGTCCTAGTGGATTTACACATCCTGTACACACTGTACAAAATACACACTGCTCACCCTGTGTTGTCTTAAACAAATTTATTAAAAAATATCTTTATCTGTCAAACACTTTAAATTTGTCACAGTACTTTTTAAGTTTAATTGAAAATAAACAAATACTATAAAATGAAAACAACTAGAGTATGCATTTAAAAATCATGTAAACCCTTTACATACATGTAAGAATTAAAGCCCCAAATAGACTGTGTCTTCCAAACTAAGTATATTTTGCTTTTGTGTACACACACATTGCCTTTTAAAGCCATTGGACCCTTTTGGTAAACAGTATTGTCCAAGGCCCACACTTCGTGTGTCACAACTTCTATACAAAATAACAAACCTGTGAAAATTTAGGCTCAATCGGTCATCAGAGTCGTGAGAAAATAACGGGAAAACCAACCCTTGTTTCCGCACGTTTCGCCGTGTCATGACATGTGTTTAAAATAAATCCGTAATTCTCGATATCGAGAATTGATATTGTTTTAATGTTTTCTCAAAAAGTAAAGCATTTCATGGAATAATATTTCAAGAGAAGTCTTTTACCATTACCTTCTGTAAACCCTGTAAGTTATTTGTAAATCTGTGATTTTTTTTTTTTTGCTGTTCCGAAAGTGTATTGGCTTTAAGTAAAACATGATATACATAATTATATTTGTACATAAGTAAATGAAAACGGTTCACAATTTGGAAACCCACAGGATCGCAGAACCTGTAGCTCAAAACGTTTACCGGACCAGAATTTTGTTTAATTGAACCATGATAGAACAAGCGCAAAGACAATGTCTTATTTTGTCAGATATTGGAAAGTATATTTTGTTTCTCAAGAGAATTAACAGATGTTGGTCAGACTCAAAGTTTTTAAGGTTTATGTGTATTCAAGATTTTACACAGTGAATTATTTTTACTCAACTGGAAAAAACAAAAGACTGTCAGACTTGTCTGGTCATAAGTGTACTGGGTGGCCCAAAGCCAAAACCACTGGCCTCGAGAGTGTGGTCCAGCAGTATACTGGGTGGCCCAAAGCCAAAATCACTGGCCTCGAGAGTGTGGTCCAGCAGTTTACTGGGTGGCCCAAAGCCAAAACCACTGGCCTCGAGAGTGTACTGGGTGGCCCAAAGCCAAAACCACTGGCCTCGAGAGTGTGGTCCAGCAGTGTACTGGGTGGCCCAAAGCCGAAACCACTGGCCTCGAGCGTGTGGTTCAGCAGTTTACTGGGTGGCCCAAAGCCAAAACCACTGGCCTCGAGAGTGTGGTCCAGCAGTTTACTGGGTGGCCCAAAGCCAAAACCACTGGCCTCGAGAGTGTGGTCCAGCAGTTTACTGGGTGGCCCAAAGCCAAAACCACTGGCCTCGAGAGTGTGGTCCAGCAGTTTACTGGGTGGCCCAAAGCCAAAACCACTGGCCTCGAGAGTGTGGTCCAGCAGTTTACTGGGTGGCCCAAAGCCAAAACCACTGGCCTCGAGAGTGTGGTCCAGCAGTTTACTGGGTGGCCCAAAGCCAAAACCACTGGCCTCGAGAGTGTGGTCCAGCAGTTTACTGGGTGGCCCAAAGCCAAAACCACTGCCCTCGAGAGTGTGGTCCAGCAGTTTACTGGGTGGCCCAAAGCCAAAACCACTGGCCTCGAGAGTGTGGTCCAGCAGTTTACTGGGTGGCCCAAAGCCAAAACCACTGGCCTCGAGAGTGTGGTCCAGCAGTTTACTGGGTGGCGCAAAGCCAAAACCACTGGCCTCGAGAGTGTGGTCCAGCAGTTTACTGGGTGGCCCAAAGCCAAAACCACTGGCCTCGAGAGTGTGGTCCAGCAGTTTACTGGGTGGCCCAAAGCCAAAACCACTGGCCTCGAGAGTGTGGTCCAGCAGTTTACTGGGTGGCCCAAAGCCAAAACCACTGGCCTCGAGAGTGTGGTCCAGCAGTTTACTGGGTGGCCCAAAGCCAAAACCACTGGCCTCGAGAGTGTGGTCCAGCAGTTTACTGGGTGGCCCAAAGCCAAAACCACTGGCCTCGAGAGTGTGGTCCAGCAGTTTACTGGGTGGCCCAAAGCCAAAACCACTGGCCTCGAGAGTGTGGTCCAGCAGTTTACTGGGTGGCCCAAAGCCAAAACCACTGGCCTCGAGAGTGTGGTCCAGCAGTTTACTGGGTGGCCCAAAGCCAAAACCACTGGCCTCGAGAGTGTGGTCCAGCAGTGTACTGGGTGGCCCAAAGCCAAAACCACTGGCCTCGAGAGTGTGGTCCAGCAGTCAAGGCCTTGATGGAAATAATATAATAATAATAATAACAACGAAAACTTATATAGCGCCAAAGTCCGCCTAAAAGACGCTCAAGGCGCTTCACATAGATACAATTTAAGAAAAAGAAAAAAAAGGCTAAAAAGAACTAATCTAAGTAATTAATCTTTAACAAACCTAAGAAATTAACTAGATATAGTGTTTGTACAAACAAACACTAGGTGTTCGGCTATTGTTGGGTCAGTGTTTGAATCAATGAAAAAGTGTTGTTAATAGCTCGTCAAATTGCAAAGAAATCAAAACCAAACAGTTTTCTTGATGTGTAATAATTTTATGGTAAAGCATCAAAAAGTGTACATTTCAACCTAAAAGCCTTTAAATAATGCCTTTTCAAAGCATTTCACAGGCCCTTCCGGTTTAAAAAGGTCAAAGGTCAAGAGAAGGTCACCAACGTACCCATTTTTGTGAAGTACGTGAGGCCCTTTCATTTGATGTTTAGATTGTCAAAATAGCTTTTGTGGTTGAGGAAATAGGAACTTATGCATAATAACGACTGGAGAAGAGACTAACTAACCGAAAGGGAAATGTTTGTTGAGAACACCTCGAACGCAGAGTAAAATGATCAACACGTGGTGCAGAGCGTGACTATGCTCCTCAATGCACCGCATACTTACACGTGGTGACCGCAATGCACCGCACGCTTACACGTGGTGACAAAGTACATGTACATGTAATTGTAAAATCTTTAAGCGCAATCAATGGGGGAATTTTGTAGTCCTTTATACATGAATTTTAGAATTTTCAACCCCCAATTTTGAACCAGAAGACAAGATCAAAAAGGGGTCATATCTGCGAGGCGTTTACGGAGTTTTTATTGACCTTTCCGATGTTGTATTGATTGTAAGAATCCCTTTTTTTGAAATAATAAACTTTGAATGAGTGTATCTCGTCAACTGATGACGTCATCGTGACGTAAAAACTTTTGCATCATCTACTGGTTATTGTCCTGTGTGCAAAGTTTCAACTTAATGCAAGCTTCGCATCTATGCTTTTTCTTGCGGACAATCGACAGCGAGAAGAATAAGAAAAACCCCCCCCAAAAAAAACAAAAAACAAAAAACGAACAAAATCAATGAGTTGTTCGGGCTGTTGCCCGAACACCTAATTAAAGAGTTGTTCGGGCTGTTGCCCGAACACCTAAAAAAAAAAAACGAACAAAATCAAAGAGTTGTTCGGGCTGTTGCCCGAACACCTAAAAAATGTTATGAGCTTGACCACCTCCGTTTGTGGAAGTTCTTAAAATATAAAAAATAAATATCATGTGAAAAGCCTGGATACAGAAAAAATTTAGAAAGCTTAACAATTACAAATTTGCCATACAACCAAAATTTTATAAACCACAAGAAAACAGACAAATTTTAAATGATTTTGGGTTGAACAACGGAAGTTAACTAAAATAGCGGCTTTGAGTTGACTCAAGGCGGAAAGTGGTTACAAAGACAAGCATTATCTGAGTTGTATTTCTATTGAGTTCTATTTCTACCTGACTGAAGCAAATAATTTCAACCTATTGGAGTATCGTGGTAGAGCTGACAAAATAGACAAGGACAGTGTTTGTGTTTTGTGCGGTCAGCCATGAAATATCAAACCTGTGAAAATTCTGGCCTTAATCCGTTGTGCGAGTCGGGAGAATTAAGTTAAAGGAACATTACAGAATTGGTTTTTGCTAACAAATCAGTTGCTGGCAGTGTAAGCACTTTATGTATTCCACCATATACATAAACTGACAAACCTCTAGAAAATTGAGATCGATCGGCCATCTCGGTCACAAGAAAATAGTGAAAAACCGATTACACATTTTTGCATGACATCGCTGCAAAAACTAAAATGAATAAAACGTTCAGTGAGCGATAAACTCCAAACGGGGAATTAGTTTTATTTATTTCTCATCAATTTTAACATTTCAGACAGATATCTAAATCTGTGATCTTCACGTTTTTTTGTTCTTACCAATTCTGTAACGTTCCTTCAAGTTAGACCACTTTGTTAAGTTCTGCTGAACAAAAACCATGTTTTCATACCATAACCTTTATATTCATAGAATATCAATGTTTTATTGCTTTCTGGGTGGGATTATTATCGATAAGAAACATTTCGTAACGTTTACCCACTTCAGAAAAATGTGATTTCTAGAAGATTTGGATGGAATTACACACAAGTCTAATACACCCCTAGGTACCAACATTACAGCCCCACACATTCTTTATACACATATTACCCTTTATTAAAGTACTGCATATAGCCAGGGACTATTGGGACACTTGGTGGCAGCAGACTTACCAGGTAAATCCATTGTTCTTGGTGAAGTGCGTATAATCAGAATTACGCAAACAATTGAAATTTACCCTGTAAGTCTGCTGCCACCTATCGTTCCAAAGTCTCTTATTGGTACGAATAGATTGAAATTATACATAATATTTTTGAGAAAGTCCGTTAAAAAAATATGTTTTAAAATATACATGTAGTTTCAAACGAGACCTTAATCAATCTTTAAAAAATTTAACATCCATATTGGCAATTACATGTATGCTGAGTTGCCTACGAAACGTTAAGGTACTGCGATACTCTAACTACGCACTCAAAAGTCAAAAAGTTATCGACCATCAAATGTTGCATGGTGAAAAGCACTGCAGCTGGTGCTAGTATAGACGATGTGACCTATGTTTACATTCAAACCGTCTCTGTTGACAAAACACTCATACGTCATGTTTCGCTGGGCACTGAGTTGCGCAGTCACAGTAAGATTGCGTACACTTTCTAGCTGGCTGCCAAAACACAAAGGTTTTGCCCGGCGGTATGCGCACGAATCATGTTATGGCTTTCGTGTGACGTCAGAGGTCACATCGCCTATAATAAACTATTTTTGGATACTTTGGATTCTGAGAAATGATTCATGCGTGAAAACATTTATAGGTCAGTGTTTGTTTGTGAATGCTGCGGCCAAGGATACCATTGGTACCAGTTGTCTTGCCTACTGGTGGATGGATTTAACATTGTTTAGAAAAAAATGTGATGTGCTCTTAGGTTGTTTTTTCGCTGAAACTTTCACATGTGACTTGTATTATATCCTTTTTTCATATTTTTGCCTATAAATCAGCATTCCAGTAAACAAAAACCAATCTTTGACCCAACCTTCAAATTAAGTGCAAAATGAGTCACCCTTATTCCTCCAAGCTACTTAAGTCTGATGCCACCTAGCGTTCAAAAATCTCTGATTAGTACAAATAGATTGGAGTGTTTTTTAGGTGTTCACAGCAAAAAAACATTTTCGGTTTGATTTCTTTGCAATTTGATGAGCTATTAAAAGTATTCACAACACTCTTTTCATTGATTCAAACACTGACCCAACGAAAGCCGAACACCTAGTGTTTGCACAAAATTTAGAAGAAAAAAAAACTGAACAAAAAATCATTTAATTTCCCAATTACACCAAAATTGTTCGAGTTTGGACTACTATTCTAGTTTTTAATTTAAAGTCATAAAGTAAAATCTGAATACAAAGTTGTTAAAAAATAATTTCAATAAGAATTTAACATCATGGACCTTCTCAACTCTGTAACCCGTTATACCCCCCCCCCCCCATCACACCGAATTTGTCCTCACTACATTCTTGGTAGTCCTGGTGCAAGACGTCATCCACTATCGCAGTCCCCTGCACGTTCCCTCCTAGCTGCGCACATCACTATCATCTTGCAACAAGACTACATTTTTTCAGACTCTAGTGAGAATGAGTTCTGTGTGATGGGCCACAAACGGTCGCAAGATTTTACCTACTTCCATTCACGCGTTAATAAAGACACATTCTTCATTTGGACCCGTGCTGTTTGTGAAAACTTCTGAGAAACTTAAAACACAAAAGCCTGACACAGAAGTGTGGAATGACTCTTAAAACATTAACAAACAACACTACATGTATAGACTGACTTAGTATAAACCCTTACCTCAAGTACACTATATAGGCCAAACTCAAACTGCAAAACAAAAAATTTCTCGATAGATTGTCCAAAATGCAGGTTTATGCTTGACCGTAAAAATAGAACACAGAGAATGCTGAGCTTGACTGTGACATGTATGTGTCTGCTGCACATTTATTCTGTGTCAACTATGGACATTAATATTATGTGACAATCCTGTAGCAAAAATTTGCAAGCTCAACCAATGGAAAATCTAAAATTGGCGGCACATTACATGCATGCATTAATAACTTTAACCCTTTAAAAACAAATTAAATTCAACTTATTTAAAAAATGTTTAATTTAATATAGAACATGATGCTTTTAAAGCATGTAGAACTTGTTCAAAATATACAAATTTGGAACTTTAAAAAATACAAGTTAACAAATGATAAAAATTCTTGATGGAAGTACTTAATTTAAAATTGTGCAAGTTGGCAAATATTAAAAGAACTTAAAACATTTAGAATTTTTACCTTAACCTTTTTATAAAAATGAAAACTGTAAAAAAACACTTTATATTCATATATTCGTTCAAAAATAAACACATGACATTCAAATTGTGAAAACATTTCTATCAACACTTTCATCTAGAAAAACTTTTTGCTAGTATCAAGGAATTTTAAAAGTCCTTTGAAAATTTGATTCCCAGGGTTTTGCTGTAAAACAGTGGAAATTGGGACCCCGTGTTAAAATAGTTTTTAGAAAAGGTGGCAGGAAGTTATAAAAGACACCACGGGTGGCTTCTGAATCTTTCATGGTGTCTTGGAATCTTTCATGGCAACCATTGGCTTCATAGATACATGGCTTTGCTTATCGCAGAACTCTACACTCGAGAATCATGCACTTTATTGATAGCGCAGAGTTCAGTGGTAAACAGTTTCCTGAAATTTGAGCCTCGGTGTCGAAAAAACTTTAAAATACTCCTACAACGGATCTTTCAAGTATTTTGAGCAAACACTTTCACTTAACCCTTTCACCGCGTCTTTCACGATTTGAGTGGATACTTTAGTCGCTTTCATCCTCCGGTCTTCGTTTTTCTCATCGTTGTTTTGCCAGGATTTATAATAAAGTCGGTTGCGTCTGGCAAGATACTCCATGTGCCAATTTCCTGGATCACCTTTTGGCCACATCTCAAGAACTCCTGATCCCTCTTGCATGAAGATGACAAAGCCAAAAGCTGCCCCATGCATGCTGACCATAATGTCCACGTTACCCATCACCTCAAGCTGTCTCTTCACAGGGTACTTATCCAGTTGTTCACCGACGACGCTGTATTTTGGGAAGTTGCGTCTTGTAATGTTCAACAGTTCGTCTTCATTGGAAATTTTTCTTGCAACGACGCCTGCTGGGTTTCGTGGATGCGCAACGTAATTCCTCCGCCAGATAAAGAGCACGTTGAGTGTGTTCTCTGCACAACGCCTTTTTCGATCTGCCAGTGGTTGAAGTTCGATTTTCATTGCCAACATAACTTGACTTCTGAATTCATTCACAAGGGGTAAAGGCTGAAGAATTTTCCTCAGAACCGGGCTTTTTCCTCGATGGAAACACTGGACTAAGTTTCTGAAGCGAGTAGGCTGGGTCAAGTCTCTAGGACGGATCACTCGCCTGAACACTCCATCGAAAATCTCATCAAGTTTCGTTAGTGGGTGAGCGTCGAAGAGCAAGAGGTCGGTTGAGTTGAATGTTCTATTGTAGAATCGCATCATGAGGAAAGCATCATAGAGATCAATGACAGTCCAGTAAACATTGGCATACTCATAGCGGGTCATCATAATGACAAAGTCTCCATCATATCGGTGAGTGACGTCAGCGGCATTCGTTGAAATTTCAACCGCCTTATTAAATTCCTTGATGTGGTCGCTCTTACCCCCATCAATTTGTACATTCTTAGGGGCCGGTACATCGGAGCAGTCATCGACTTTAAGGTATCCCTTCTTGAGGCGGTAAAACTCCAGTAATTCCTTCTGCAGAAGAACATCTTTGACGTTGGCTCTGCTTTGTGCCTGGGCACTGCCGAGCGAAGGGTCGATAACTGCATTCCTGAACAATGCAGCGACGTTCTCTATCATTTCAATCTTGCCATTACAGTAAGACTTGCTCTCTGAAAACAAATGAAGCAGCCATTTACTCCCCGATACTTGAACTTTACCGACCAGGTGCTCCTTGGTGACGTTCGCAAGATTCTCACTTTTAAGTTTACTTTTGGGAGATGTCTTTAGATGAGAACTGTTGTCCTTTGCTCCAAGAGTTGTTGTCAAGTTGGTTTGAAGCAGAGGAACACCTGTGGTTGCTGTCTTACCACCATTCTGCGTGGAGAATGCGACGGCCATGTCCTGGCGTTTAAGTTTGCCCGGATAACTGTCGTAATTCTTGCTATCGAGAGCCACCCATACGCCAACATAGGTCAGAAGGACCTGCATCAGGAGTAGAAGCATCAGGGCAGATATGTTGCGCTTGGTTGCGATTTTTTTCAGTGCCATTTTGGAAATGCTTTACTTGCCGAAGACACTCACAAAGTTTGAGACCCTCACTGAAGGAAAAAGAAAAGTAAAGAGAAAACACATATTTAGAATAAGAAGTTCAAGTTCCTTGAAACTATTGTTGTTTACAAATACTTTACATGTGTGTCTATAGATGATGTGACCTCTGACGTCACTCGAAAACCATAACCTGACACGCGCTCATACCACCGGGCAAAACCTTTGTTTTGGCAGCCAGCTAGAAAGTGTATGCAATCTTATCATGACTACACCTCTTTTTGCCCTTATACAGTGTTTTGTTAACAAGAGGGGGCGGTTTGGGCGAAACATGGGCCACAGTGTCTATAAGAATAAAATATAAATGATAGTAAACTTGCAGGTACAGCCATGTATTACTTCTCTTTTGAGGGAATGTTGGCTCTGAAAAGAGCCGGTTTGGTCTTGATGTTTCAAACTCTGCTCGTCTTCAGGAGAAAGACCTGATACAGGGTTGAACCCACAAGTTTAGTATTATTTATAGCTGATTCTTCATACTCACACTATGCAATTGCAAAGCTTCAAACATCATTTTATGCATCTATGTTGAAACAGAAAAGTCAATATATTGTACTTACACATAATTACACCTTAGTGAACTAATAAGGAAAGTAAGTACAGGGTGACCTCAACCATTTCAAAAAGTACCTTTAAAAGTATGT
Source organism: Asterias rubens (assembly GCF_902459465.1). Classification (NCBI taxonomy): domain Eukaryota; kingdom Metazoa; phylum Echinodermata; class Asteroidea; order Forcipulatida; family Asteriidae; genus Asterias; species Asterias rubens. The sequence continues at coordinate 1,675,598 of NC_047070.1, forward strand.
TTGGTAATATTTATTTTGCCTTTTAAAAAAAAAAAAATTATAATTAAATCTGCGAGCTTACTTTTTATAACCTTGATGCAAGTACCACTTTTCTAAAGAGGTTCTGTCTGAAATTAGTTTTATTTTGTTGAACATAAACACACATGCTTTGTACTTGTCTAAACATGTACAACATCGGTGTATGGGTAAAAACCAAAATTAATGTACAACATCGCTGTATTCATTTGAAATTTTACTTGACACTTGAATCCTTGAGCTTCCTCCTTAAATTGGGACATTAATAATAATAATAATAAACAAGACTTATAAAGCGCATTTTACACTATTCAAAGTAAGTTTATGAGCGAGAAGAGAATAGATGTGTTTTTAATTTACTCTTCAAAGAGTGTGTTGGTGTTTCGAATATGACGCTGTTTTTGTTTTGTTTTGATGCATGTAAGAGAACCCAGTACAGTTGTTTTCAATAGAAGGTGTCCGTCCTGGTGTTTTCTGGTATGGTTGGCTGTTTATGTAAATAAATGTCTGATATTTCAAACATAAGTACGCTTACTATTTAAATAAAATGTTTAACTGAGTGTTTTAATATGCCCTCGGGTGTTATAAAGTGCTAAATAATTATGAGTATTATTATTGCAAAACTATTTTTTTCTAAATATTTTGTAAAACTTCAGAGATAAGTCTATTGAAAATGAGACTGTTGGTTTGATTTTGAGGGTTTTTTTTTTCATTAAAAAACCCCAAGGTTTATATTTGTTTTATGACATAGCTACGGGCCTTGAAGTTCATTCTTAAAGGGCCACAGCAATTTTTCTCTGAAAAGGGGCATTTCTATGAGGAGAATTAAAAGTTTGTAATGGAACTTTGCAAAAGGCACCACAGCAAAAGCACACAGTACCACTGCAATTGCAGAGTGCGCTATATAGGTTGTGCATGGGGAGAATCGGGTTAAAGATTATAAGGTCAAACATTGTTGTCAACATAGTGCCAATTACAGGCAAAATTATAAAGACGGATACATCAAAAGTCACATAAAAGTTTCAGCTGATTAAAGGGTTCTGCAGAGACGGCAACAAAATAAAGTATCTGTTCACAAGAAAATAAAATCCATCCATGTTTAGCAAGGTGACAGCAGGTACAAACCAAACCTCAGAAAAAAAATTCTCAGATGCAATTGTTTTGGGTGACAAACTTTTCACAAATATAACTTTAAAAAAAAGGCTCAAAATAGTTAATGAAATCAACAGCTGCATAGCTTACCACTAAGTAAATTTTAATTGTCATTCATTTTGGAGAACTTATCATTTACCTACCTTTCAAACAAAAGAATTTTGTACACATATTGTACATTTGTGTCAAAATTTCTCAACCCAGCACTTTAATTATACATGTCTACAGTGTATGTCACAATTTGTTTGTACTCACTCGTCACATTGTCTGTAAAGACAGTCTCTAAGCCATCAAAATTAAAACAAGTTGGAATTTCATCAGCACCAAACAAATCAAACACTCTCAGAGAATTGATATTATCCATTGTTATAAACTCATCAAAATAGCAACCACTTTCTGCTAACTCAGAGTGTTGGTGTTGTGTCCCTGTCCATGGTTGGTGTGTACTGTCAATGCCATGTGTACTACCAGTGCTGGTTTAGTTCACGGTCATACATCATCACTTCAGCCTATTTAGTGAAAAGCACGGGTATGAGAAAACCAGCTGTAACATATTGGGGGGGGGGGGGTGAGGGTAGCAATATTCAAGATACATGCAGCCCATGGTTGAACTGAAACAGTAGTTCCCCCTAATGAAATACCAAATGAACTACTACTGACTTTAGTGTAGAAGTCTTTGTTTTCGCAGTGAAACTTTGTACATGTACATGTATATCACCCTCTCAGCTGGCGAGAAGGCTAGTGTTGTAGTTTGAGTTTTAATCCGTCTTGTCAGGCCAGGAATTTCATCTTTGATAGGGCAAGGCCAGTTCCATTTTGCAAAGGGCACTTCCATTGGAAACTCTTCAAGTCAATGGGAAACCTTTGTAGGGGCACCGAGGCTAAGACCAGGGGCACGGAAGCCATGACCTTCTTGGTCTGCATGTAATTTTTTAGCAGATTGACATTTTTACTAATTTTGATGACTAGATTTTGCTAATGACCACTCTAAAGAACCTACCCTAAAGTGTGGGATTTCTCTTAAAAAACTGGCTTATTTCTTCTTGCCAATCCAAAAAGAACCCACATTTATAAAGAAAAGGAAACAAAATAAACTTTCTTTAAAGTTGAAGCAGAGAACCTCAGGGTGTGATCACAGATCATAGTTGCACAACCGCTCAAATATATGACACAAAAAAACTATTAGGCTGTCCGAAACGTTATGAGGCAATCCAAAAAGTTATGAGGCAATCCAACAAGTTATGAGGCAATCCAACAAGTTATAAAGCTGTTTAGTTATTAGGCTATCCAAACAATTTTTAGGCAATTTAAAAAGTTATGAGGCAATCCAAAAAGCCAATCCAAAAAGTTACTGCTATCCATATAGGCTAACAAAAAAGTTATAACGCTATACAAAAAGTTATTTGGCTATTCATAAATTTATTAGGCTATCCAAAAAGTTAATAGACTATCCAAAAAGTTAATAGACTATCCAAAAAGTTATTAGGCTATCCAAAAAGATATGAAGCTTTCATCTTAATCTTAAAAAATAAAAAAAAAAGTTGCATGCAGACAATTTACGGAAACATCAATGACAAAATACATTAAACATATATCAATGAAACAAAAATTAATTGTTTGCTTTATCATTAACTGGCATTTGTACACATACGCTCTCGCACAGTCAACAAACATACGGCAAATTTGGGCAATAAAATGGGGGGAGGGGGGAGGGGGAATAAAATGAATACAACTACTTACTTTATTGGACTGAACTAGATGTCATTTGAAAGATGTTTTTCTCATCTATTTGATAAGCAAATATAAACCCAGTTTTAGCAGAAAGTTGCTGGTTTCAGCATGGACCATTACATTTTGTTTGAGATGACCAGCATAATTATTGTTTAGACTTATAGTTATTACCAATGTAGCTGTGCGTATATACTATTATACCGTCAAGTATTACATCACAGTATACATAATAATAATAATAATAATAATAATAATAATAATAATAATAATAATGCATTTATATTGCGCCATCTATCTAGTGTACAAGACCCTATTCGGAGGCTCCGAACAAAAAAATAAAAATAAAATACACAACAAAGAAGAAATATAGAATACAATACAAAATAATTATGCAATGAATAATCTAAGTCAAGACATGTATAAAGCTAAGTGTATGAGGATTTTAATAAATGGGTTTTCAGCAAGTTTTTAAACAATGTAAGAGAACAATGTAAGAGAACAACAGCATCTGAAGTTCCACATGTATGCGGTGAGATTTTATTTTATTTAGTTAGTAACAAACCAGTTGGAAAATTGACTGGGTGAATAATTAAAAAAAGGAAAGACTATTTGATTTTTGCGAATTTGGTTTTGTTTTTAATAAACCTGCATAAAAATACATGTACACTGTACATACATACAGTGGTTTAATAACAAAACACTAGGAAAATTGACTGTGTGAAAAAGATTACATAACATCATTTCAAAGTTATGGTAATTAAAATGGGAAACAGATTTACTATGCTCATTTGGTTTTGTTTCTGCATAACAATACATGTATTATGCATGCCTCTAATCGTAATTACTCGTTCGACGTGTCCTTGAGTTAAGACAGGAGCAAAGCTGTGTTTCTACTTTCACACAACTTTTGAACAAAATGTGGTATCAGAATGGGGTTTCATTAGTATTAACGCATAGATTATGCTCTTTTCAAATGTACACAAAGTTACCTGGGACATCAAACCATTCATTTTGCTTGATTGCATCATGCATTGTCATGATTTAGGGCACCTGCTAAATGCTATAGCTAAACTGTCTAGTCTTGTCAGCAGGGTTTGCACTTTGTTGAAATGTGGCAGGCCTGTATTCGTTTTCTCCTTGGTAAAGGGATGAAATTGTAAGTTTCTACTGGAGCATTAATTTTCGTGGGCACCAAGGCAATGACCTGGGGGCATGGAGGCAATCACCTTTGTTGCCTCTACAGTAAGTGTTTGGTGTGATGTTGCCTTATCTCCCAATATGCATAGCTTCCCCTCCAAAGAATGCGAAGTAATGCGCTCAGTTCACCTCTTAATCCCATTATACTTGTTTATTATAATCTTTTGCTAGTTTTGTATTTTGTTGTATCACCTCTGATGTGTCCTGTGTCAGTGTAGCTGTTGTCATGTTCCATGTTTGTCTATATCTTTACGTCTGCGTGTCTGTTTGTTTGTTAGTTTGGTGTTTTGGGGCGTATTTTGTTGTTGCTGTTTTCCACAAGCTTCAGCTTCAAAACAGCACCATTTATACTTAATCTATCTTTTCCATCATTATAACATCTTGTAATTTGGCCAGTGGATGTCAAGTTTCTATGTTTTTAACGTGGACAATAAAATATGTGTACAATCTCTCACCAGTGTGAACTTTCTAGATGTGACAATAACCAAGTCTCCTAATGGCCTTGTCACAGATGTTTACAGTAAACCCACCGACACCCACCAGTACCTTCTCTCCAATAGCTGTCACCCTAGTCACTGTAAGAAGGCAATTGCTTACAGTCAGGCCTTACGTATCAGGCGTATCTGTTCCACAGATACCCTGTACAAGAGGCGCTCATCAGAGCTAAGGAAACACCTTGTATCTAGGGGACACAGCGAACGTAGGGTCCAACTTGCTATCAACAGGGCTCTCAACGTACCTCGTCATACTCTGTTGACTAACACGGGAGCTAAAAAACCTCCTACCAATAGAGTTGCTTTGGTCACCACCTTCCACCCCAAACTACCCAAACTTCCCTCAATTCTCAATAATAACATGCCTATACTTCACTCCTCCAGCAGGTTACACTCAGCAATCACTGAGGTTCCCATGGTTGCATTCCGCCGCCCTAAGAACCTTGGTGACATACTAGTCAGGGCCAAACTTCCCCCAGGTACAGTCCAAACACAACCCCCGACAGATATACTGGGCTGTCACAAATGTACCCGTTCCAAATGCAAAACGTGTCTGCACATTAAGCCCTCACTTAAGGTGAAGAGTCATACCACTGGCTCTTCATACAACATCAAGACCGACTCTGAATGCAGCACGTCTAATGTAGTCTATGTCATATCATGTAAGAGATGTGGGCTACAATATGTGGGAGAGACTAAGACCAAACTTAGTCTTCGCTTTGCGAATCATGTCTCTTCCATAAAGACTAAGAAACCGTACCCAGTCTCTATCCACTTCAACAGCCCCAATCATAGTGTCATTGATGTTGAACTTCTGGTGATTGAAGCTTGCAATGGTGATGACACACACCGCAAGAATAGAGAATCACACTGGATTCACCAACTCAAGACAGTCAAACCCTTTGGACTTAACATAAACACTGGTGTTAAATAACTTCTCATTACCCTCCACTTCACTTCTGCCTAAGAACTCATATGTTGTATATATTCTGTACATAAAATATAAATTAACCTAGTTTAAAGTTGTTTTTATAAATTCATCACTGTAACTATCTGATGTAAGTAACCCCCCCCCCTTTTTTTTCCACAGGTCCCTCATACCTATTTTTAAAATCATCATACCTTTGATCTTGCTATTCTTATTAATTGACCATTGTTAGTTGCATCATGATGCAACTTGCTCTCTAATCCTACCCTTTCATGTCTCCCTCCATTGTTGTCGAACTATACATTTACCACTTTTATGGTCCAGTAACCCTTCCTTTCATTCTAAACATCCTTTGTCCTCGCCACTTCACTCCTATTGGTTCATAGCCCCCAATATTGTTTCTGAAATAGGAACTTTGATTGGCTGTTATTTTCCCGCTTCTTTCTGGATCCTTTCCTTAATCCCTTTCCCCCTCTCTTTTTCTATAAATGGATATGTATTTGTTTGTACTTGTCTTATGCCTCTGAAGAAGGTCCGGATTGGATCGAAAGCTAAGGCCATCTACCCTATTCATTATGTACATGTATATATATATATGTATTTGTCAATTTTTTTTTCATAGAAGTATGGAAATAAATGTTTATCTGAGTTCAATGGAGTAACACAAATCTTATTTAACTATAAACAGCGTACATTCTTAAAGCTACAGCTCTATGGTACTGTACATGTATGTCTCCCCTGGTAGTTCGATCACGTTTTAAGCACAATTCATTTTTAACAATATCGTCATGATTATTTACTGCTTTGTTTTGTTTTGGACCTTGAGCGGTTGATTATTAAAATAATAATAATAATAAAAATGCAAATTTATACCGCACTTAATACTACGTTTCTAAGCACATGGTGCCATGTCTATGTCTGGCCTATTTTTGAAAACCCATATACATTTGTAAGTGTACCATCGGCAATTTTGGAATTGTTTAAAAGCCCAAATTTGTGTAAATTTTTATGTCAAACGCAAACCAGTTATAAAACACTGTCATCATTATTAAGAAATACGTTAGATAAGCAGAAGTGAGGCAAAAAAACAAAACATGTTTAGCGTCTTGTCTTTTTGGAAGGAGGGGGGGGGGAGGCCTTTTTTTAGGGTGGAGTTCCACAAGACTGCAGGGCTCGTAGCTCACCTTTTTTACGTTCCAGAAATAATTTTGTAGGTGAAAAAACACAATGTCCACAGATTTACACTAAACTTACACAGTTTGAAGATAATGATAGTAAAAAGCTTCCCTGGAAATATTACTTGATGAGGTGCTGTAGTTTTTGAGAAATGAGTAAAACAATGTCATGAAAATAATTTTCGTTTCGGTGATCATGAGACGAAAATTAGTTTAGTATGTAAAACCGTACTTTCATTACATTGTTTTACTCATTTCTCAAAAACTGCAACACCTCAGCAACTAAAATTTTTAGGACGCTTTCTACAATCTTTATCTTCAAACATTGTAAGTTTAATGTGAATCTGTGGACATTGTGTTTTTTCACCTACAAAAAGTACCCAAATCCTTTAAAAGACCAGAATCTTGTTGAAAAAGAACTTTCTACAATCTTTTACGTGAAAATAGTTTTTTATCTTTTGAGTAATTACCAATACTGTCCACTGCCTTTAAAGCAATCGCACAACATCGGTAAACAGTATTGTCCAAAGGCCCACACTTTGTGTATCACAACTTATATATAAAATAACAAACCTGTGAAAATTTAGGTTCAATCAGTCATCGTAGTCGGGAGAAAATAATGGGGAAAACCCACCCTTGTTTCTGCACGTTTCGCCTTGTCATGACATGTGTTTAAAATAAATCCGTAATTCTCGATATCGATATTGTTTTAATGTTTTCTCAAAAAGTAAAGCATTTCATGGAATAATATTTCAAGGGAAGTCTTTCACTATTACTTTCTGCAATAGGAGATTTTTTTTTTTTTTGCTGCTCTGAGCGTGCGCGCGCAGCAGGCTCAGTATTGCCCCCAAAGGTCTGAGCACGCGCACTACTTTGAAAAAAAGGACCGTCTAAAAGTCTTGTATTGGTCTAACTCATCAGGTTTATTATCATTTCATCTGGAATTACATGGACATGCATGTATCAAAGAGTTTTGATTCACTTTTGTAATTGAATACACAATGCATCCGCAATTTCCCCCTTTTTTCAGTGATCAAGCCCTCGGGGAATATTTAGAAATATCGGTTTGAAGAAGACAAAAGGCTTTCCAGGTGAATCACGCTCATTGAGACAAAATATCCTGTTTAAAAACAGGTGTGATGTATAGTTGTATGTACCGCAGAAAAGTCATCAGGAAGTGTTTACAGTTTATAATAATAATAATTATAATAACAAAGACTTTTAATGTGCACATATCCACCCTGTTGGGTGTTCAGGGCGCAGTAAAACCAAAAACAAAACGGAAGAAAACAGACACAATAGAATTAGTCTTTGAAAACCGGCATTACATAAAGATAAGTTTTAAGAAGAGATTAAATTTTGCGATACAAAGACAAGATCTCAGATTAAGTGGTCGAGAGCTTCAGATGCATGGCGAAGCATGAGGCATTGCATGGTGAGGTACACTGTACATGTATCAATGTATCTCGTGGTCTCGCGGATAAGAGCACTGAACTCAAGCTCTGATCAGCAGACTGTGGGTCATGACACTTGTGTCCTTGAGCAGGAAACTTAACCATAAGCTTCTCTCCACCCAGGGGTAAATGGGTACCTGTGAGGGCAGAGATGGTTCTTGTGATTGATTAGCATGCTTAGGGGTTAGGGTTAATGGAACACGTTGCCTTGGATCGGTCGAGTTGGTCTTTGAAAAGCGTACGCAACCATTTGTTATAGAATGCATATGATTAGAAAGTTATTTTAAAAGTAGAATTTAATGATCCACACAAGTATCACTCGAAATTGCGTGGTTTTCCTTTTACCTCGTCGACGAACACGGTCGGCCATTTATGGGAGTCAAATATTTGTAAAGATTCGCAAAGTAAAAGGAAAACCACGCAATTTCGAGGCAAATGTGTGTGGATCATTGTATTCTACTTTTGAACATCTTCCTAAACATATGCATTTTATAACAAACGGTTACAAACGCTTTCCAAAAAAACAACTCAACCGATCCAAGGCAACGTGTTCCTTTAGTGCGTTACATATTTGGCAGCACAGGCTGTATACTCCCCAGGGAGCTGAGATGGTTTACAGAATGATATGAGGCATCTGAAAGCACACAAATTTGTGCAACAGTGGTGTTTTTTCATTCATTATTTTCTTGCAACTTTGATGACCAATTTGAGTCAAAACTTTCACAACGTTGTGTTTTTAATGCATTATGTTTGGATACTCCTAGTGAGAATAAGGGTCTTTGAAATTTACCTAAGATGTCCAGTGCCTTTAATATTACAATTAACAGTGTTATTAAAAACAACAGGAGGTCTGCCATAAGTACCAAGTATACAGCACTATAACACATCGGTGTATATATGAGTACCTGTAACACACAAATTCTTTGTCCTGATGCAAATTTCCATCTATAAAAGGTCTTCAAGGGCCATTGCCTTTTATTGAGAAGGTATTTTTGGTTGTTTATGTTGGTTGAGCAAAGAAAAAATGAGAGTCTGTTTTAATTTACATTAATGCAACTTTTTCTAGGACTAGCTGATTTTTTTTTGGATATTCTCATTTGCGCCATTCAAACTACTGTACAAACCATTGGGATTTTGTAAGTTACAGTTCATGCCTAAATTTACACCATACAAAATATTTTATTAAATCCTACACTACATTGTGTCACAATTAATCTATTGTACTCAACACTTAAAGACACTGGTCCCTTTTGGTAATTGTCAAAGGCTAGTCTTCCCACTTGGTGTATCTCAACATATGCATAACATAACAAACCTGTGAAAATATGAGCTCAATTGGTCTTCGAAGTTGAGAGATAATAATGAAAGAAAAAACACTCCTGTCACACAAAGTTGTGTCCGTTTTATAGATTTAACTTTTAATCCGAGGCATAAACATATAATGATAATAATACTATAACTAGTAATAATTATATAAAGGATTAACCAATTAAGCATTTATATAGCGCCTTTTCCAAGGCCTCAGAATGTTTCACAAAATACATTTAAACCTGCAACAATACAGATACACACACAAAAACAAAATAAATTCAAGCCTGGAAGCAACAGAGGCGATTGCCTCCATGCCCCCTGGTTATTGCCTTGGTGCCCTTGAAATGCTACAGTACAAATGTACAATTGCCTCATAGGGTGCCCTTTACCAAGCAGAAAATGTCTTTACGCCCTTGCTCTTTTAAAAAGCATACAGGCCTGAAAATTAAATCAATGCGCAGACAAAATAATAAAAATGTATGAATCAATAAAATTACAAGATTAGTAAAAAATATCAATAGAATCATAACAGATGTTTATCTAAACAAATTCTATTTTAAAGTATGTTTACTATAACTGGTTAAATGTGTTGAAGAATTTTTACTCCCGTTATATTTCCGTATTTTCATTTAGTTTGTCTATTTTTACATGTTCAGCGCCCTAGAGCATGTTTACATGATTAGGGCGCTATATAAGTTTTGGTATTATTATTATTGTTTATTGTATGGTATCATATTTTGTGTCTCTTCTTGTAGAAGAGAATAAAATATAAATATACAATTGTACTGGGAAAAGTTTGTATAAACATATTTTAACATATTTTTAAAAATACATAAAAAACACATTACGACACACCACTCTACAAATAAACTACTCACTATACAAAAAAGGACCAATGGTTTAAAGACACTGGACACTAATGGTAATTGTCAAAGACCAGTCTTCTCACTTGGTGTTTCTCAACATTATGCACAAAATAACAAACCTGTGAACATTTGAGCTCAATTGGTCGTCGAAGTTGCGAGATAACAATGACAGAAAATACACCCCTGTCACATGAAGTTGTGTGCTTTCAGATGCTTGATTTCGAGACCTCAAATTCTAAATCTGAGGTCTCAAAATCAAATTCGTGGAAAATTACTTCTTTCATGAAAACTACATTACTTCAGAGGGAGCTGTTTCTCACAACGTTTTATACCAACCTCTCAGCTCCCCATTGCTCGTAATCAAGTAAGGTTTTACGGTAATAATTATTTTGAGTAATTACCAATAGAAAGACCCAGTTAGAAAGTCTTTTTCTCAAATACTGAATTACAACAAAACACATATAAATAAACAGGTATACCAGTTTAGTGTGTAGTGTTTTCAATTTATTTAGCATTCGAGTTAGACTCTGCTAAGGTCGAAATCTCAGGCCATCCACCAACTATTTTTTGCTTTCATCTTTAAAGGGATGCTGCAGTGAATTAACATAAACAGTTAATTTTGCTGTCATTTATTTCTGATATATGTATTGAACATCAATCAAATGTGTTTTGTTTTTTCCCCGACATATCTCACTTGCGTAATTAGCGAATAAGTCATGCCCCCCTTTTGTGGATTGTTACCGCCCCCCTAACATCGACGTCACGTCGGGAATTCAAACATATCGGCGGCAAAAAGAGTCTGGTTCCTAACTACACGCGCATAGGTACCAGGCCACACAATGCACACGTCTCTATATGCACACAGCCAGGGGGCCCGACGGCTCGGGTTCCCGACATGACGTCACATGAAGGCTCCCTTTTAGGGGCGGGGTGTGTTCCCCTAATCTCTTGAAAACCACTTTTAAAATACTTGCACATTAAATAAAAAAAATAAAAAAAATATTTCAGGTTTAAAAAGTCATGTTTAATCGTTTAAATTTTTAATAAACCCACTGCAGCCACCCTTTAAGAGAGAGAAAAAATAATAATAATACTGACTTCACATGGAGTATACACCACCTGATCCTAAAACATTTTCAAACTTTGAGGATATTTTCTAATGGTCATTTGGTTGTTTCGGGCGAAACCTTGCAAAGTCTGGTTGGTGTACAGTGGTGTCTTGCCTCACCTTCCACCTATGGGACCCCGGTTCAAATCCTACCGGGGGGCACTATGTGTATTGGGTTATTCAGTCCCTACTTGACTTCGTGGGTTTTCCCTGGAACAATTCTCTGAAGTTTTCCTCCCACTTCTTAAACTGAAATTTCCTCATTGTCTTCTCACCTTGTCTAGATGCTGAAAAGGCTTTGACAAGTATTATCATAGATGTAGGTCGAGATGTAGAAGTTTGCCCAAATTTCAAACGAATTTCCTTTCAAACCACCCCATAAAATCACTGACCGTAAAGACTTTATACTTTATACAAAACATACAAATATTTGGCAGAGAAGTTTCCGTTTCTGCCTCCACTTTCTCATTCATTTTTACAAAACGGAATATCTCATTTGATTAAATTAGATACTGTGTTATTTCATAACCCATGAAAAAGTGGTGAAAGGATACAGAAACTGTTCCTATTTTGCTTTAAAAAAAAAAGTGGAGGTGAAAGTGTTGAGAATCATTCAACTACAAACCTTAAATCCAAATGTCACCAGTCATCTAGTAATCAACGTTGCTTTCTATGCTGAAGTCGAGCCCAAGTTGGACTTCTCCGTTGCAGTGGCACAGGATGTCCTACCAGGGTTAGCCGAAGATCAATCCCATCAATGGTAGTGAACTGACTTCACGATAGAACAGTGATTTATTGGCAAGTCCAGTTGAAAGCAACAGGTGTCTCCGTTCACACTACCTCAAACCTGACTTCACTCTCATCTCTATCTGTCCACTAAGTCCAGTTAATGTTGCTCTCCACTTTGGTTTATAGATTGAGGAAACGACGAGTAAAACTCTTCCGCTGTAAAGGTCCCAGCATTCAGCCCTTTTTTTCTTTCTTTAAAACACCCTCACTACAATCTCTGCTGTTTTTATATACAGTCCCAGCTCTGGGATGTTCTCTGAACAGTTCAGTGATTTCTCATTTGTGTGGGCTACAATGCCAGGTGAATGGTTGGCAAACTATGAATAGCTGCTGCTCCATGTTACTGCAGGATCAGGAGCTGGAATTTTGTTGACCAGTACCACAAAGTGTGTAAAGGGAATGCATGGATGGATGGACAGCTAAAGAGTAGACTCCCAATGAAATTGAAAGAAAACTGTTGGTTTTTTCCAAGGCTGCTGTTATATTTGTTATTGTTGAACCTCAATTACGGGTGAAAGATTGGATATGCATGCGTGGTAACCAAACAATTTTAACAGTACCTATGGTTCTTCAGTTCAGCTCTGTAGGACTAAAGGGTGTTTCACTAATGTCTCCAAACCAAATTATCCCAAAATCTTCATTCTCTCTGTATCTTTTTATTTATTTTTTTTTTTTTTACTTTTGTCCTTGTCGTCCAAGTTCTTGTCTGTCTCAGGGAAAGATACAAAAGCATTATGCTTAAACTTTTTCCCCCTGCATGTTGACTGTGAGCGTTAATTTCCGTAGTTATTCAAATTTTGTATACATTGCATCCATCCTTCATTATTATATTCATTGATATTTGTTTTCTAGTGTATGCTAATTGTTGACATGAAAAATAAATGTTATTTATTGTACGCTTTCTTGTGTTTGGATTCAAAAATAAAGTTCAGTTGTTTCAGAGTATGGAAAAGCAAAAAAACATAGAAATCTGAACTTGATGTTTTTAATTTGCATCAGAGATTTTAACTGGTCTTTTCGACCCCTGCAGGCGAGCTCTGTTTACAAGCTATTACAATGTCTTCTCCTTAGGTTCACTGTTATTAATTCTAGCTATCCTCGTTGGATTGCAGAGGTGTTTCTAATTGCCTTTCTGTTACTGTTCCACTCTCTAAATGTAAAAGAGTGAAAAACACCACTCTTTGTCCCTCATATGGCTCTTTAAAAGAGTGGTGATTATTTCACTCTTTTAGAGGGGTTTCACAACAGGTCAGATGGAAAATCACTAAAAAAGATGCAAACTTCAATCTAAAAGAGTGGAAGACCGAAAAAGAGTTGTCCCTCATATAACTCTTCAAAATTTAGAGAGCATGTAATTAGTAAAAACAAACATTAGTTTCTTGGATTATAATTTAAAGGCAGTGGACACTATTGGTAATTACTCAAAGTAATTATCAGCATAAAACCTCACTTGGTAATGAGTAATGGGGAGAGGTTGATAATATAAAACATTGTGAGAAATGGCTTCCTCTGAAGTAACGTAGTTTTCGAGAAAGAAGTGATTTGCGACTAATTTGATTTCGATACCTCAAGTTTAGAAATTGAGGTCTCGAAATCAAGCATCTGAAAGCACACAAATTCGTGTGACAAGGGTGTTTTTTCTTTCATAGTTATCTCGCAACTCCAACAATCAATCGAGCTAAAATTTTCACAGGTTTGTTATTTTGTGCATATGTTGAGATACACCAAGTGAGAAGACTGGTCTTTGACAATTACCAACAGTGTCCAGAGTCTTGAACAATAATGAGTACGTAATTGTATCATAATTATAGTAACCACCCAGTCTGCAATGTAGATTACACAATGAGAACCAACTTTGGGAGTGGGCCTAACAAAGTTATGACCAGTGCTTAAGCAGCAATTATTGCATAACAATTGTCTGCTAAGCATAAATTAGCAGGATACCAGTCACAAACTTTACATGTGACATGGTAGTTTAGCTGCTAACCTTATTCTGGTAATCCTAATGTTTCCAAAGCAGAAAGTATTTATACCAATTGTCTGCCAAGCAGAAGTTAACAGGATACCAGTCACAAATTGTACATTTGACATGGCAGTTTAGCTGGTAACCTTATTCTGGTAAGCATAATTTTTCTAAAGCAGAAAGTATTTATACCAATTGTCTGCCAAGCAGAAGTTAACAGGATACCAGTCACAAATTGTACATTTGACATGGCAGTTTAGCTGATAACCTTATTTTGGTAAGCATAATTTGTTATGCTTAACTAATTTGTTGTGCTTATAAGCAGCTCTGTGAAATTGGGCCCAGGATTTTAGGTAAATACTATTTCCTTTGTTGAAAGGGCATAACAGAAACTTTGTTCTGAAAAAAAGTGTGATGGAAATTTTGTACTTCCTGATACATATGGACTAGGGGAAATCTTGTGTATTACTCAAAAGTTAGTTTCACCGTGGAGGTAGCCTCCGTGGTCTCACTATAGTCCAGCCAGGGAGTGAAACAAATTTAGGGGGTGAGTTAATTTGAGATAAAACAACATAATTATAAGTATCACTTCTTTTTCAATTCATTGTCATAACAGAACACAGTTGGTCGAAATTAAGATTATACCAGAAAGCTAAAAACTATAAAAATGATGTCAACTTTAATCCCCACGGTCCATCCCTTTTGAGAGAAACCTCCACTTACCATAAATGTAGGGCAAAAAAACTACTTCATCGAGTTGATGTTTTTGGGGGCTGCTAGCCACTAAGCTCTGAAGAAGCAAGAAACATTGGAAAAAGTTCTTGAAATGCTAGTCGTTTGATGCTGAAAATTATCGGTCAAAGTTACAAACTAGGAACGAAAAAGTCACATCAGTAACTTTATTCTGTATGTTGCCCGGTTGTGGTTGTCCATACTGCTTTTAGACAACCACATTTGTTTTGGTTTTCCTTCTGAACTTGTTAACTTCCGAGTGGAAGACAAAAAGGAAGTTCTAATGCCATCAATGTAGTTGTTTTGATCCATCGGACGGCCTTTCCTGCGGCACTTCCTTTATAATAATCATAATAAATTTTATAAAGACTTGTTAAGGCTAAATAAAAAAAATAACAGTTTCCCTTCCCCTCCCTCATCCATGTTTTGCTATTTTTTATTTTGCACTTGTTTGTCAAAAGGAAAGAAATTGGTGTGTTTCTAGATTAACTTTATAATCTGTTAAGAACTCTAACTCATTTAAGCAAGTGGTGACTTTAAATTGCAGAATTGTTGGCCAGTTTGAATTTAAATACTTTGCGGCCACCTTTGAAAGAAATAAAAAATAGAAAATAAAAAGGCCCTCATCCTCCTGTTTTTAGAAAAACCCGGATGATCAACTGGTATTTTTTTACTTGGCCTAATAAAGACTGTATACAGAGATATCTTCTGAGTACAGACCTTTCAATACCAATGATTTTTTATAAATTGTTCATTATCTTTGTTGCACAAATTTGTGTGATTTTAGATGCCTGAGAAAGGCTTAATTAGGGCCAAAAATCTTTCTCAGATTCAAATATTTTAGTGAGCAATTACCTTTATATGTTTGGTTTGCGGCAAACACCATTTATGTATCTTCTTGCCATGTTGAGTTTGTTCTTTAGAGAACTGTCTTTCTATATACAAATACAAAGAATAGGATTTTACAAGACTGAAAAACTGTATGTAGGCATGGCCCATTAAAGCAAAGCTTGATGGCGCTGGTGCCTTTATAAAACAATGGATAGTAATAAGATCATTGAAATAATAACACAATGCATATTAACAACATAAACAAACAAACAAACAAACAAACAAACAAACACAACAGCACCCCAACAAAACAACCCAACAAAAAACCAAAACCTCCAACAAACTTGATGTTTTGTTTTATCGGTTTTTTTTATAGATGTTGTACAAGGGTCCTTCATGAGTCAGATGATGGAGGGAGTGTGCAGTCTACTCCAGTCCAATGCAAGAGAAGTTCTTAGCGCCACCCTCGGTCTCGTTAAGGTCCTTGTTGCTATCTTGGAGGACGTCACTATGGCGCAGTATGTGGAACCACTGGTAAGTGCCTCTTCAGCTCTTTATAAATTTGTCTCCACTATGTTTATATTTATGTTTATTTCGTTTCTTAATAATAATAATAATAATAATAATAATAATAATAATAATAATAATAATAATAATAATAATAATAATAATAATAATAATAATAATAATAATAATAATAATAATAATAATAATAATAATAATAATAATAATAATAATAATAATAATAATAATAATAATAATAATAATAATAATAATAATAACGAAAACTTATATAGTGCCAAAGTCCGCCTAAAAGACGCTCAAGGCGCTTCACATAGATACAATTTAAGAAAGAAAAAAGGCTAAAAAGAACTAATCTAAGTAATTTATCATTAACAAACCTAAGAAATTAAAAAACAGGAATACAATTACTGGAAATGAACCATCCCTAAAACCTGGACCAGCCAGAAGCAGATCGAAGCAAACAAATTACAATGTTGGGTAAACTTAAACCGAACAGTAACTAAAACCTGGAAGGCAGTACAAACATTTAAGAAACAAGTGGGTCTAAGGGTTTTGAAGGAAGCCAGTAGCAGTTCTAAGCAAACACATTACAATAATGAGTAAATTAAAACTTAAACTAAACAGTAATCAAAACCTTGAAGGCAGTACAATCATTTAAGAAACAAGTGGGTCTTCAAACAGGTTTTGAAGGAAGCAATGGATGTGGACGAGGTAATTTCAGTCGGCAGGCAGTTCCTGGGGTAGATTAAATATATTAGACACAACAATGAGCATTTTACTGGGATGTGATTTCTGTGTTTTTAACTGGAAATCTGTTTTTTTTTTTAACCCCCACCGAAAAAGAAATAACAACTACCTTACACAAATAATTTTAAATCAAATTCATAAGAAAATGAAGACCATTGGAAACACCCCAGATTGCATGCAGAGTAGGGCTTTCAAAACAAAGATAAATGTACATATACGATAAATGTATAAGTTCGCGCTCGCAAGCGTTCATGCTTTGCCCTCAAAAGCTTTCATACTAAGCGCTCATACATGTAGTTTAGGTTTTTGTCAACAGCCTATCACATCTCTGAATTAAAATACAAAGGAAAGAAAAAGAAAAAGCTGGAGCCCGAAGGATTGCCTAAAAGGAACAGAGTTCCTGTCTAGAGGCTCTCCTCTCCAGCTGGTCCTAAAGAGCACTTTATATTGAAATATAAAAAATATATAAATATATAAATGTTCTACCAGCAATACAAAATATTACAATATTTGTAATATGCAAAAGAAATACACATACAAGGGCATACAAGAAAGGTTAAAACATAAATTAAAAATCAAAAAATAAATATAAGCAGTCACAAGGTAAGATAAAAGTTTCTGCAATTATGGCTGTAATGAAATGAGTGGTCGGTATTATGAAAGTTTCACATGATGAGTTTTTTTAATCTATCAGAAATAAACACATTTTGATGTTACACTGTATACTTTGGAAACTTTTTATTCTTGAGATAACTGTAAAATGTGTAAATTTTCCCTTCACGATACTCATCAGGAAGCTATTTATACCCTGTGCCTGTCATAGATCTAACTTGTGTTTTTATTTCTGAGTTGACATTTTCTTTTTTGTAATATTTGTTTCATTCTGCAGATATTGCACCTTGGGAGGATGGGCAATGCCAACCAGAGGAATCTACGTGTACCAGTACGCTCAATATACACCAAGTTTGTCAGAAAGTTTGGGTGAGTTTCATCTTCTTAAAGACACTAGTCACTATTGGTAAATACTCAAAATAATTGTTAGCTTAAAACTTACTTACTTGGTAACGAGTAATGGGAAGCTGTTGATAGTATAAAACATTGTAAGAAACGGCTCCCTCTGAAGTAACATAGTTTTTGAGAAAGAAGAAATTTCTCACTCAAATAATAAAAGACTCACTGGCTTGAAGCCTTATTGGCATCTAAAAGCACACAAATTTGTGCAAGAAGGTCTTTTTCTTCTTTAAATATTCTTTTGCAACTTCAATGACCAACTGAGTAAAAAATTATAAAAAATTAATTTAATAATAAATATTTAAATTATAAATACTTTCCATCGTCCAACTCAACAGGTACGAGATGATCTACAAACTTGTCCCTGACGCTCAGCAGAAGATGTTACATAACATTCAAAAGCGGCAGGAGCGGACTAAGAGACATCGAGCCTTGAAGGAGAGCCAGCAAGCTGAACTTGATGAGGAAGAGGAGGAGAATACAGCCCTCGCACCTCAAAAACCAAAACCTAAAAGGTAAGGACTCTGGGGTGGATTTCAAAAAGAGGACTCGAACATGAGGGGTCAGTTGGCAAGGCTCTAGGGTGTTAAGCAAAATCAACAAATATGTGTTTATTTCAATATTGGCAACAACAACAAAAGCATCAAATGTAATACAAGCATTATACAGTCTACAGAATTGAGACATAATTATAACATGGCTAAAAAAATACTCCGTTAAGTTATTACCAACATGCAGGGAGAATTTGAAGCATAGTGCTTTTTTAAAATTTACCCTGGGACAGACAAGACTAGGACTAGACAAGGACAGACAGACGGACGAGACCAGCCAGATAAGTAAAGTACTGAGTATACAGTGCTAACACACATCAGTGTATGGGTAAAAACCAAAATTAATATTCCTTATCCCCGATGCAAATTTAAAATCTCTTATAAAGTTGAGTTGTTCTTTGAAAATATATCAGCACATTTTTATATCAATGTTAATTTGAACCTCTTTTTATGTTATTTTTCAGGAAGGAACTTGCCCCAAAAATTTATAACATTTGTTTTTGCATTTAAACTTACAAGAAAAATATTTTTTTAAATTGTCATTCCTGTTGGTCTGTTTTGGCTGATCTTTCCATACTGATAGTTCCGACTCATTTAGCTTGATGGCATCACAAATAAAGAAAAATATTAGAAATTCCTGAAAATGAATTGAGCTTGATATTTGTTTCACCTTCAGTATCGAAGAGCTCCTTCAAGATTCTGAGTCTGAAACCGATGAGGAGGATGATGACAAAGCCAAGGGTAAAGGTCAGAAGGTCAAAGGTCGTAAGAGCAAGAAGCACCAAGCCAGGGAGCAGGGAGCAGCATGGCTGAAGGAGGGGCAAAGTGAAGAGGCGCCGCTAGACTTCCTTGATCCGAGTGTCTCCAGAAGAGTTCTGGGTGAGTCCAAGATTATGTTCAGGCCCTCCAAGAGAAGAATTTTTCAAGACTCATGTTTGTGACTAGAATTAACCCATTTGTGAGACATTTGCTGGAATGATATTAAATTGATCAAATTGTTTGGCATTATGATCTCTATTTAATAACATCACATCGGATAAAGGTGAACAGGATCATGTTCTGAAACCTGGATAGTATGAGAAATTACCTCGCATCGGGTAACTAGTTATCCACCAAGTTTGTTTCTAAAAAAATTAATTGATCAGAATGTCTTTGTTCTTCTCTGAAATAAAGCCACAAAGCCTGAAGAAAAGACAGAGAAATCATACACAGGGGTCAAACACAACTTCAAGACAATGCCAGACGGTCGTCTTATCATCACCGAGCCGAACGACGACGAGGATGGGCAGGAAGGGAAGAAGTCTGGGCCGGGGAAGAAGAGAAAAGGGAAGGCGTCGGAGGAGGCAGATGAGTTAGATGAGATGATGGATGAGGAACTAGCTGCAAGGAAGGTTAGTTGAGGACCTGGGCCATATTTTATAAACCCTGTAAGCACAAAAAAACTTGCTTGGCACAGAAAAGTATTGTTTGACAGCAACAGGTTACCAGCCAAAGTTCCATTTAAGTTTACATTGTGGCAACTGGTGCCTCACTCAATGTTTGCTTAGCAAAGAAATTTGTCTAACAGTATTTTCTGCTGAACAGCTTTATGAAATGGGGGCCAGGGCCCAATTTTATAAACCATGTAAGCACATAAACTTGCTTAACACAAGTTGACCTTGTTGCGATGGGTACGCGTTAGTAAAGAAATTTGCTAGGCAGTATTTTCTGCCAAACAGCTTTATGAAATTGGGTCTTGGGCCCAATTTCATATAGCTGCCTAAGCACAAAAAATATGATTACCAGATTAAGGTAACCAGCAAAACTAGCCTATAGAATCACGTTTTACAGGGGTAAGCAAAGAATGAACAAAACCTGGTCTTTGTTTGTTATTTGTTTTGCTGTTATGGTAACCTCAATCTAGCATCTAATTGGTTGTATTTTATTTTGACTGTATGTGACAAACTGTTTTTGGTTTAAGGATATAAAAAAGAAAGTAGTTTTGTAGGCATTCTTTTTTTCAATTTTTTTTTATATTTTTATTTCTTGCAGACAAATCGGAAAAGAAAGATGGAAGATTTCAGCATCAGTGATGATGAAGACGAGACACCCAACAAATACCAAGGTAAGTCGCTCCTTTTTTATCCGCATCTTTTCCGCCATTTAACTTCCACAAACTACCAGGGCCCAATTTCATGGCTCTGCTTACCGCTGTATTCTGCGCTTACTGTGTAAGCGAAGAATGCCTTGTGTGTTTGCCTGAGCTAGACAATTTGAATCAGAGCTAGCAGTGCGTCTGTGCAACAGTTGCCTCCATGAGGCTCGATCTCCTGCCTGCTCCTCCCAGGATGCAGTGTTGATGCTACACTTCTTGAGCAATGCCTTTAAAGCCATTGGACACTTTCGGTAGACAATATTGTCCAAGGCTCACACCTCGTGTACCACAACTTATATATAAATTAACAAACCTGTGAAAATTTAGGCTCAATCGGTCATCGGAGTCGGGAGAAATCCCACCCTTGTTTCCACACGTTTCGCCGTGTCATGACATGTGTTTAAAATAAATTCGTAATTCTCGCTATTGAGAATTGATATTGTTTTAATGTTTTGTCAAAAAGTAAAGCATTTCATGGAATAATATTTCAAGTTAAGTCTTTCACCATTACCTTCTGTAAACCCTGTAAATTATTTGTAAATCTGTGATCTGGCGAATGGTGTTTTTGTTTTCTAACGTAGCTGGTGGGAGTGGAATCCACAGACCGATTGCTGTTGCTAAGCGGACATTAAAAGAGCCTGGAGCGGAGTACAAGGCAAAGGTATGTTTCAATCAGATATTCTCATTAGTACTGCTTTTATTCCTTCAGCTGACTACAATCCTGGCCATATCATGACATTTTATAATGGAACGTCTCATAAATGGGAATGGTAGAAACGTTCTAACTTGATCGGACAAGTTTCTAGCGTGTGCTCATGGACGGCTCTTTTGGACTGCTGGAATGTTCCATTTGAAGTTTTAATATATTCTAACATGCGCATTCACTTATTTATGATTGCTCCTGTACTTTGGCAAAATGATGTCATCTAGCAAAAAATTCTGACGGTCCATGGGAATGTTCCTTTTCGCTTAAAAGGGCACCTGACTTTTGGGACGCTCCCTAAGTTAACAAGATCAAGGGACAACAACTCTCAAGTAACTAAGAGAAGTTTGCGTTAACACCATGTGAAAATCTGTTTCGAGTAGTGTTGGTTCTTAGGAAGAACCTGTCGTTGGGTTGGTAACCACCGATTCTTTTCAGAACCAACACTACTCGAATGAGATACTCACATGGTATTACCGCAAACCTCTCTTAGTTATTCTAGCAAAGTTTTCAAATCCTATGCACTTGTAGATTTCAACAAGTCTTTTCCATTTTGTGTTTCTAACCTCTTGTAGAAAGCCAAAGGTGACATCAAGAAGAAGAACAAAGATGATCCTTATGCCTATCTGCCTCTCAACAGACAACAGCTCAATCGAAGGTGAGATTTCTTCAACTGTCACGGATTTGAAATTACAGACGTTTTTTTTTTTTTTTACTTGTTATTTATTTGATGACACATCCAGCAGCACAATCAGTGTTCTGTTTCGTTCTACAATCGTGCCTCTAACTGGCCCAAGATTGCACCACAGAGCATCTAGAATGCAAAAGGCTTCACGCTGGCATGCTCCATCTTTGACATAATTACCCCTCGCCCCCGCACCCGCCATTGATGATGCTGGCAATCCAAAAGTCCCAAATTCTGTGGCTCAAGTTTTGAGGCTCTATCTTCTGTTTCGTTCATCAATTATGCCTCTAATTGGCCAAAGATTGCCCCCACATTTCAAGATAAGCCCTCTGTATTCAATCAACAAAATCTACTTTTTTTCCCAAAGGCTAAACATTATGCTTGAATATGTGACTCCCTTGGAATTTATAGGATTGCATTAGCTGACTGCTACAAGTTTGTCCAGTCACATCCATTGTAAGTTTTGCAAGACATCACATTCAACATCACAACACAGTGCTCAAACAACTCTCAAAAATTGATTTGTTACTACTTTTCTCCCATTTTTCTCCTCCCTCTTTTGCAGAATTAAAGCAAAGTCTGGAGGCCTTTGGAAGAAAGTGGCTCCAAAGGGGAAGAGGGGTACAAAGCAGGCTCAAAAGGGTCACAAGAAAAGATGAGGCGCATTCCGATAAGTCCATTGACATTGTAATACTGAAGCTTTCATTAACACATTGTTAGAATTTGAGCTTTTTATCCATTAAATGTTTACGTTGGGAATGCTCCATTAAAGGAAGAGGCTTAAAAGACGCATTTTTGTCTGGCAACTTACAACGGTTATCTGCATGTAATTGGTATTCCAAACAGTGGATTTAGTGGGGGACTCGTGGGATGCTAGGTAGCAGCAGACTTACCACGTAAATCCATCGTTCTCAGAACTGCGTAAAAAATGGAAATTTACCTGGTTAAGCCCGTTTCATACTTTGTGTAAATACAAATGTCTTACGGACTTTGACGACACAAATTTTCAACAAATAGTTTGCAGTAGTTGACTTGTGCTCAGCTTCAAAAGAAAACAGCCATGTGACGTCACATTTGCATTTGCATTCGCAGAAATTATAAACCGGGCTTTAGTCTGCTGCCATCTATTGTTCCAAAGTCTCCCGTTGGATCATGCAAAATCCAGTAGTGCTGCTGAATGTCCCAGGCAAATGTAACTGCTCGTAATGTAAACACACTCACTTACTCAAAAGGATGTACACTTTCCCAAGTTTTCGTTGCCAAACACTGAAATTCTTTGATGGGGCTTTCCCGTAATGGCGTTTAAGTTCCTTTTCACTCCCTCTGGTTTGTGTCTTTAAAATATTCACATGTCCATTGATAACTAACATTTAACACATGTACATGAAAAAAATGACACTTATATCATTAGTTATTATTTCTTAGCACCTTTTCTCTCAACGTCCTGATCTATTTTTAAATTAATTTACTATCTTATATTATATGAAGATGTTTTGTGTATACATGGTTTATTGTCAATGCACATGGTGGTTGCAACGGTTGCATGTTTTATCAAAGCAGAGATGCTGCATAGCATTTCAGATTGACTTTTAGCGCCATTTTGAGATATCACCAAGAGAACGTGTCTTGTCAGTTTTATATTTAAAGATACTGGGCGTGTTTGGTAGCGACTTATATATAAGCATTAAACCTTACTTGGTAGAAGCAAGGGAGAGCTGTTGATATAAAAAAAAAGGGTGAGAAACGGCTCCCTCGGAAGTAACAGAGTTTATGAGAAACAGGTTTTTCCAATACAAAAATTTTAATTTGAGAAAGACTTCAGGCTTGAAGCCTTTTTTTGGCATCTAAAAGGACACAAATTTGTGCTACAAGAGTGGGGTTTTTTTCTTCATTTTTCTCTTGCAACTTCGATGACCGATTGAGCCCAAATTTTTACATAGTTGTTATTTTATGCATATGTTGGGATACATCAAGTTAGAAACTGGGCCCATTTAAATAGAGCTGCTTAAAGGGTCTATGTAACTTTTGTAGGACAAAAAACACAGTGTCCACAGATTTACACTAAACTTACACAGTTTAAAGATAATGATAGTAGAAAGCTTCCCTGAAAATTTTATGTGCTGAGGTGCTGTAGTTTTTGGGAAATGAGTAAAACAATGTCATGAAAACTATTTTAATAATTTACAAACGTATTTTCATGACATTTTTTTAATCATTTCTCAAAAACCACAGCACCTCAGTAAGTAATATTTGAAAGGAAGCTTTCCACTATCATTATCGTCAAACCCTGTAAGTTTAATGTAAATCTATGGACATTTTGAAAAAGTACCCAAATCCTTTAAGCACGAAATGTTGCTAAGCGAAACAAAATTATGTGTACCAGAATAAGGTTAAGCTGAACAAAGTTACCAGCTAATTTGCTACGTCACATGTGCAATATGTGACTCGTATCCTGCTCAGTTTTGCTTAGCAAACAATCGTTAAGCACATTTTTTTCTTAAGCAGCTTTGTGATATAATATTGGGCAATGGTCTTTGACAATAAATAAAACGTATCCAGTGCTCGTACAAAGACACTGTTGATCACCACAGAATGCACTTCATGGCAATGTTTTATCTCATTCTAATCTTTGTTTTTCACGGTTATTTTATTGATAACTGTCCATTTATCTAATTGACCTCATGCTGCCAGTATTGTTTTTTTTTGCTGTTTTTGTAGCAATAAACACTAACTCCTGTTTTACCTAACAGTGTCAACAATTATTGTTTTCACCTACAGCCAAAAGCTGTGTCCAAATAAGCCATGAGCTCGTTTTGAATAAAGTCTGAGTTAATTACTTGTTTTTGAGTCCCTTCAAATTGGTCCGAGCTTTAGTTATTCAAATTAGCACTTTATTATTATTATTATTATTATTATTATTATTATTATTATTATTATTATTATTATTGTTATTATTATTATTATTTCTATTTTTCTAACTCTTTAAGTTGCGTGTGCATTAAAGGGTTATTGAGAACAGTTAAAACCATGATAAAACTCATTATATCATAATTTGGACTTGTACTAAGCCATATTTTATGAGTTCTAATTTATGACTTGTACTAAGTCATAAATATGAGATATAATTCTTAACTTGAACAACGCCTAATTATGACTTTAATTGTCTTTCTCTCTCAAAGTTCCTTTAAAACTTCTGTAATAAGTTTGGCCTAAATAACCCCCAGTTGTAGTCAAGCATGAATGTATTTTTTCTTTTCAGATGAAAGTAAATTTAAATCAATACTGAGTGTCAAATTTCAATAAATTCAAATTTTTTCAGTAACAAAGAAAGAAAGTAATGCAATGTCGTTTTCTTTATGATTTAACGTAGACACCGTGTACTTGGTTGTCCCAAAAAAAATTAATAGGGTTACATTGTAGGCCTTACATCGGAATTGAATCAGCAATGGTACTTCCCAAAGTTCAGGAATGAGCTTTATTAATAGTGGACAAGAACCAGTGGTATGATATTGGTGTACAGTTAAAAATAAAGATCTGTCATACTCTGTGAAGTTGGCACACGTTCCACTCCGCAGACAATATTTTTTCTGTTTGGGTTTTATTCATATCATAGCAGTTTTTGTGAACCAACTTCATATGGCAGTGTTGTATTCTTAATCTTACTATTGTCAAAAGCCAACACATCTTGTGTAACAAAAGTACTATATTTTTTGTTGGCGGTCATTTTGAATTTTGGCTGTAAAATGCCTGTGTTATTCAATTACTGTAAGTTGTTTGCTGATAGTCCTGACAGACAGCTGTCTGGTACTCTTACAGCTGCAATAATCCCACAAACTTTGTTTAGAATGAGTGTCAGTCCTGCTGAAAATAGTTTGTTATCACCACACATGTGTTCCGCAGAAAAGATACACGCGTTCTTTGAACTTTTCAAAATTTACCCAGTCAGTTTCCATTGTGGTGTATATTGACCAGTCAGTTTCCATTGTGGTGTATATTGACCAGTCAGTTTCCATTGTGGTGTATATTGACCAGTCAGTTTCCATTGTGGTGTATATTGACCAGTCAGTTTCCATTGTGGTGTATATTGACCAGTCAGTTTCCATTGTGGTGTATATTGATAACTTTTTAAATCCATAGCACTCACATGTACCAATAAGGAACCTAAGGAGCTTCAACAGACAGAAACATTCTAGTACAGGTTTTTTTTTGTTATTTTTATTTTTTATTATGAGAATTTTTTTTTTTATAGTTTTCATGATGGAAGACATCATTAATTAATATTTTTGTTGTAATACGGGCGCCTGTTTTCGAAAAAAACATGAGACACATGTAGCTTTTGTTACTCAATGTTAAGACATAAGAAGACATAAGAAAACTTTATTGAAACAACAGGCAGATACAAAAATAGCACAAGATACACGCACAAGGATTTAAGAATAAAAAACATAAATACGCCGACAGGCCATATGTCTATGTTCTGCTTAGTTCCCTTTTTGTAGTGTACCTGCATCATGCCAGTTCTTCTGTACGGTTTTGACACATGGACACTCCTCCAGATTGACTAGACTAGAGGCCTTCCAACAAGGATGCAGAAATTGCCACCATTAACTTCCTAGTTCATAACCGCAGAGAGGCTCTTTGCAGCCACATTGCCCGCCTTGACGACAACACCCCGGGAAAGAAGGCACTAAACACGGCCCTAAAGTGCAGAGGCAGAATCCCACTGGCATCTGGTTGCTCAAGAACTAGAGGCAGCCCGAGGACATCTTGGATCGAGGAACTGGGTATACCAAGTAAGGTTGACTAACTCTGGAACCTAGCTACTAACCGTGGACATATGAGATCAGCGTGACGGACCCCTGCGGTAGAGTGAGTGAGTATGGAACCTTTAAACCTGCTTCCCCCTAAATGGTGGTAATTCAGTTGACACCTTTT
Organism: Asterias rubens; assembly: GCF_902459465.1. Lineage (NCBI taxonomy): Eukaryota > Metazoa > Echinodermata > Asteroidea > Forcipulatida > Asteriidae > Asterias > Asterias rubens. The sequence goes on from NC_047070.1 coordinate 1,702,635, forward strand.
GGCCAAAGGAGAGGCACAAAAATCCTTGGTTAACATTTACCCTGATCCGGATTCTATGTGGCTTATAATTATACCCCTTTCTGGGTCAGAATTACTTGCAATCTGTGACTAAATAACCCCCAAATAATGTCAAACTGACCCAGAATCTGAGTCAAAATTCCATTCTTCAACCAGTTTACAGGTCAGTCTGACCCTTAAAAGGTTCATGCTCCTAGAATATGCCCCCCAGGATAAATTCTAACTCTGCAGTTTTTAGAATGAAGTGTCAATCTAAGCAAAGATTTTTTTTTTCGAGGGGGTTTTTTTTGGGGGGGGTGAGAAGTTTTATTAAGGTTTAAGATTGATTTTTACGTTTTATATTATTTAAATATAATATGTAGGTCTTTATGAAAAAAATCAATGATCTTTGTTTAATGGAAGATATTTTGTACTGTTGCAGCTTTTCAGCTTTTAAAGACCTCGGCCAAATAATTTCTGTCAATTACAGTCACTTATTGGTATCAACATTTCAGCCGTTATCTGAATATTATGTCAAACTTATTCCAGTGGTCAATCTGTATAATCGCTGATACATGTTTACTCAAACTTACTGTATATTTTTCTGTTTTTTTGTTTTGTTTTGTTTTTCGCTCAAAAATTGTTATCTTTTGTTTTGTCATAACTGATTTGCTGAACTACGTCATAAGCAGTTGTATAAATAACACGACACGCACCATACTTAGTACCACTTCTCTCAGGGCATCAGTCTGACACCGGTACGCCTTGTAATTCTCTGTATAATTGAATCAGGGACATCTTTCTTCAACATGAAGTTGTTGTTACTCCTCACACTTGTCGCAGCTGGCTCAGGTAGGCTTTAGTGGGTAGGGGGCTAGGAGGGGTCGCATGCTGAGACATGGTGATGTCATGGTCCTGGACCCAATTTCAAAGAGCTGCTTAAGCACAAACAGGGCCTAACCTCATAGAGCTGCTTAACAGTCGATTTTGTGCTTAACGGACGTGTCTAGCAAATTTTTCATTTCATAGTAATTGCTTGATCAAGGTTTTTTGCTTAAAGCGGTAAGCAAGCAAAATGGGTTCTTAAAGCCTCTATTATTTACTTAAGCACCCTGTTTAAGCACAGCGCATAGTGCAACATCATTGCAATGCGTATTTTGTGTGGCGGCGCAGCGGTGTGTAATTTACTTGTGTGTGTGTACAGTTGGTGCAGCAAAGTGAACGAGTGTCTTAAATGTTTCAGAAATGTTGTACGTATGCATCTTCTTCTTGTTTAGTCTGAGGTTAGTGTGTAAACTTTTCAAGGGGCGCTTTGAACCAATACAAATAATACGTAACAGATGGAGAAGGTGATTTGTTTTATCTCCACTCTCCATTTATTTCGCCCGCCATTTTGTCAGTACCTTCTTCTTTTTTGCTCAAGCAAAAGATCTAAAATGTTGGGTGCGCAGTTTGTTTACGTACTAAAACTAGCAACCGCTCGTGAAATAGGTTTAGGCTTAAGCAATTATTTTTGCTCTGTTAAGCAAGAAATTGCTAACCAATAAGCAGCTTTATGAAATTGGGCCCAGCTGCTAAGCACAACAAAATTATGCTTACCAGAACAAGGGTACCAGCCAAACAATTTTTTTTAGCAAAATAAAATACCTCTTATTTTCATTTTGACTTGCAGCAAGTTTACCGCAATTCAATGAAATGACCATGTGCACCGTTGGTCTCAGCTTCTCGGATGCAATGTCTGATTATATGGGTTATGGTTGCCACTGTGGATTCGGCGGGAAAGGTGATCCAAGGGATGCAACGGACAAGTAAGTTTCAAGCTACAATTTAGTTGTTTAAAAAAGGTGTTGAAATATCTTGACATTAAAGGCGGACATGTTTGGAAATTGTCAAAGACCAGTATTCTCAAGGCATTAATTTTGACTCAATTTGTCATCGAAGTTCCGAGAGAATAATGAGAGAAAAAACACCCTTGTTGCACAAATTTGTGTGTTTTCAGACACATAATAAGAGACTTCAGCTGAAGTCTTTTGCTATTTGAGTGAAAAATAACCTCTTACTCCAAAAGCTATTTTACCTCAGAGGGAGCCGTTTCTCACAATTGTTTTTCAACGACTCTTCATGATTGCAGAGGAGGGCTTTTTAAGCCAAAGATAAATTTATGTTAGTAGGCTTAGCACTAGTTTTTGTAAGCTTTTGCCCTCTAAAGCTTTCACTCTTTCGTTCACAGTTTAGGTTTTTTTCAACAGCCTATCACATCCTTTTCGCCCTCATTGTAATATGATAATTATTTCCATGTATAATTTAATGTGAGTTTGTACTGTACTATTGTAGGTGCCTGGGGCACTCTATCGATGGATATGTGCGCATTATAAAGTTTGCTATTGTTTTGATCCCTGATATATATAATGGTTTAATTTGTAATTCATTCAGATGCTGTGGTTATCACGACGCTTGCTACAGAGAGGCTATGAACAACGGGTGCAGTATGTCAGATAGATACTTGATCACCTATGATTATCAAGAGACTAAGGCTGCTGATGGTACCTGTTCAGTCACATGCAGTGAGTACATCATCCTTTAGAACCCAGTCCTGAAATCACACGCAGGCAACGGAGGCCTTGGCCTCCTTTACCCCTGGGGTCAATTTCACAAGGAACTTAGGACTGGTCCTAACACTAGTCCTAACTAGGTATTAAAAACTTAAGGCTAGTCCTAAAGCTATACAATAACTTGTTTTATACTGTATAAGAATAGTCTTATCTCCTTGTGAAATCCACCCCAGGTCTTGGCCCTGGTGCCCCTCTAAAGGTTTTCCATTGACTTTAAGATTTCCCCAATGGAAGTGCCCTTTGCAAAATAAAAATGGCCTTGCCCTGTCCAAGATGACATTCCAGGCCTGAAGAACCAATGAGGACGAGTACTTAAACGACCGTTTAAAACCGGCAGGGTCGTGGCCATGCGATAAAGACCCGAGCCGAAGGTGAGGGCCTCTACTCAAGGCCACGACCTGGCTAGGTTTTTAAAGTTTTTTAAAGGTTTTTCATAAATGCCATTTTGGTCAAAAGGTGTAATAAAGTAGGAAACTCTTTAGGAAAAAGTTATCTGTTTTCGGACATTCTTGAGTTCTGTTACATGTGGTGCATTTTTAAGAGACGGTTCTCGGATAGCATTTGCACTCGCAGTTATGCATCCTCGCATCCATGGTCAAACCCCCACAAATGCTATCCGTAAACGACCAGTTATAAACAGCTCCAGCTATCAACCGTTTAAACATCCCCAAGTGACACCCTTTCCACCAAAAGCGAAACTGTCTGGGGTATTTATGAATGGTGTTAAACTTCACTGACCACCTGGCTTTGTATGGTTGGTTTATAGGTACAGAGGACCAGTACCCAGCATCTGATAAGAAAGCACAATGCAAGGCCTTCATGTGTGGATGCGACAGCACCGGCTCCAACTGCTTTGCAACAAACCGTGACACCTTCAGCCAAAAGTACAAGAATTTTCCACAGTTGTTCTGCTTCTAAGTCTAGTTGTCTGCTGCCTCTTACGAAAGTATTTTATTGGGAGAGCTTAAAACAAATATGCATTTCCCGTAAAGTAATGAACTCATAGTGGTCCATAATTTCCTCAATAATTTAGTTCTATTAGTTCATTTGTTGTTTAAACTCATTGCATCTCGAAATGTGACAAAATTTCCGAAAAGAACTAATGTCTTTTTTCCAAGGAAAACCCACACAATCAGGTATGGACTGAAAACCCAATCCACATATAGTGCCCCCAGTGTGATTCGAACCAGGGTCCTTGAGATGGAAGGCAAGGCAAGACACCACTACACCAACCTGACCCCCCTTGGCACTAGGAAACATTAAGGCATTGAGATCGGTTTGGTTAAAGAATGTTTGCGTAGTTTTTGTTTTTATCTCTTGTTCTCAAGTATTCACTCTATCTTGTTGATTGACATATGATGTGCAACCTGGGCCCAGTTTTATAGAGCAGCCAAGCGCCACAAAATTATGCTTAATACTAGAATAAGCTTAGCAGCAAACCTTCCATGTCACATGTACTATTTTCTGACTGCTCATTTCTGCTTAAGCAGCTTTATGAAATTGGTCCCTGGGTCAGGTCCAAGCCACACAGGGCTAAATGTGTCACAGGTAAGATGCTTAATCATTTCTGCCCTCTTGTGTTGATAAAGGTAAAAAATGCTTATTCCAACTCTTGTATCCGAGCAATAAACCAGACAATAAATTTGACAAAACTGCTGGACTTACCCCTTGTGATTTTTTCTCTTTTTGGCCTAAATGTGGAAAAAATTCTGAACTTACCCCTTGTGATTTTGTTAACTTTTTGGCCTAAATTTGAGAAAAATGCTGAACTTACCCCTTGCAATTTTTTCACTTTTTGGCCTTAATTAAACAAAAATGCTGAACTTACCCCTTGCATTTTTTTCTCTTTTTGGCCTAAATGTGGAAAAAATTCTGAACTTACCCCTTGTGATTTTGTTCACTTTTTGGCCTAAATTTGAGAAAAATTGTGAACTTACCCCTTGCAATTTTTTCATTTTTGACACAAATTTGACAAAACTGCTGGACTTACCCCTTGTGATTTTTTCTCTTTTTGGCCTAAATGTGGAAAAAATTCTGAACTTACCCCTTGTGATTTTGTCTCTTTTTGGCCTAAATGCTGGACTTACCCCCTTGTGTTTCTTTTTTATTTTTTGGCCTAATTTGATTAAACTGCTGAACTTACCCCTTGTGATTTTTTTCACTTTTTGGCCTAAATTTTAGAAAAATGCTGAACTTACCCCTTGCAATTTTTTCACTTTTTGGCCTTAATTAAACAAAAATGCTGAACTTACCCCTTGTGATTTTTCTCTTTTTGGCCTAAATGCGGAAAAAATGATGAACTTACCCCTTGCAATTTTTTCATTTTTGACACAAATTTGACAAAACTGCTGGACTTACCCCTTGTGATTTTTTCTCTTTTTGGCCTAAATGTGGAAAAAATTCTGAACTTACCCCTTGTGATTTTGTCTCTTTTTGGCCTAAATGCTGGACTTACCCCCTTGTGTTTTTTTTTTTTACTTTTTGGCCTAATTTGATTAAACTGCTGAACTTACCCCTTGTGATTTTTTTCACTTTTGGCCTTAATTAAACAAAAATGCTGAACTTACCCCTTGCGATTTTTTCATTTTTGACACAAATTTGACAAAACTGCTGGACTTACCCCTTGTGATTTTTTCTCTTTTTGGCCTAAATGTGGAAAAAATTCTGAACTTACCCCTTGTGATTTTGTTCACTTTTTGGCCTAAATTTGAGAAAAATGCTGAACTTACCCCATGCAATTTTTTCACTTTTTGGCCTTAATTAAACAAAAATGCTGAACTTACCCCTTGTGATTTTTCTCTTTTTGGCCTAAATGCGGAAAAAATGCTGAACTTACCCCTCGCAATTTTTTCATTTTTGACACAAATTTGACAAAACTGCTGGCCTTACCCCTTGTGATTTTTTCTCTTTTTGGCCTAAATGTGGAAAAAATTCTGAACTTACCCCTTGTGATTTTGTTAACTTTTTGGCCTAAATTTGAGAAACATGCTGAACTTACCCCTTGCAATTTTTTCATTTTTGACACAAATTTGAGAAAAATGCTGAACTTAACCCTTGCAATTTTTTTATTTTTGACACAAATTTGACAAAACTGCTGGACTTACCCCTTGTGATTTTTTCTCTTTTTGGCCTAAATGTGGAAAAAATTCTGAACTTACCCTTGTGATTTTGTCTCTTTTTGGCCTAAATGCTGGACTTACCCCCTTGTGTTTTTTTTTTTTTTACCTTTTGGCTTAATTTGATTAAATTGCTGAACTTACCCCTTGTGATTTTTTTCACTTTTTGGCCTAAATTTGAGAAAAATGCTGAACTTACCCCTTGCAATTTTTTCACTTTTTGGCCTTAATTAAACAAAAATGCTGAACTTACCCCTTGTGATTTTTCTCTTTTTGGCCTAAATGCGGAAAAAATGCTGAACTTACCCCTTGCAATTTTTTCATTTTTGACACAAATTTGACAAAACTGCTGGACTTACCCCTTGTGATTTTTTCTCTTTTTGGCCTAAATGTGGAAAAAATTCTTAACTTGCCCCTTGTGATTTTGTTCACTTTTTGGCCTAAATTTGAGAAAAATGCTGAACTTACCCCTTGCAATTTTTTCATTTTTGACACAAATTTGACAAAACTGCTGGACTTACCCCTTGTGATTTTTTCTCTTTTTGGCCTAAATGTGGAAAAAATTCTGAACTTACCCCTTGTGATTTTGTCTCTTTTTGGCCTAAATGCTGGACTTACCCCCTTGTGTTTTTTTTTGTTTTACCTTTTGGCTTAATTTGATTAAACTGCTGAACTTACCCCTTGTGATTTTTTTCACTTTTTGGCCTAAATTTGAGAAAAATGCTGAACTTACCCCTTGCAAATTTTTTCACTTTTTGGCCTTAATTAAACAAAAATGCTGAACTTACCCCTTGTGATTTTTCTCTTTTTGGCCTAAATGCGGAAAAAATGCTGAACTTACCCCTTGCAATTTTTTCACTTTTTGGCCTTAATTAAACAAAAATGCTGAACTTACCCCTTGCGATTTTTTCATTTTTGACACAAATTTGACAAAACTGCTGGACTTACCCCTTGTGATTTTTTCTCTTTTTGGCCTAAATGTGGAAAAAATTCTGAACTTACCCCTTGTGATTTTGTCTCTTTTTGGCCTAAATGCTGGACTTCTCCCCTTGTGTTTTTTTTTTTTTTACCTTTTGGCTTAATTTGATTAAACTGCTGAACTTACCCCTTGTGATTTTTTTCACTTTTTGGCCTAAATTTGAGAAAAATGCTGAACTTACCCCTTGCAATTTTTTCACTTTTTGGCCTTAATTAAACAAAAATGCTGAACTTACCCCTTGTGATTTTTCTCTTTTTGGCCTAAATGCGGAAAAAATGCTGAACTTACCCCTTGCAATTTTTTCACTTTTTGGCCTTAATTAAACAAAAATGCTGAACTTACCCCTTGCGATTTTTTCATTTTTGACACAAATTTGACAAAACTGCTGGACTAACCCCCCTTGTGATTTTTTACGCCTAGATGAAACAAAAATCCTGTACTTACCCCTTATGACGTTTTCTCAATTTGGACTAAATGCGGGAACAAATGCTGGACCAACCCTTTGTTTGTTTTTTCTTTTCACTTTTTGGCCCAAAAAATAATGCTGAACCTTTTTTTCGACATTTGACTGAAATGCTGGCTTTACCCATTGTGATTGTGTACTTTTTGGCCTAAATTTGTTTGAACTGCTAGACTTACCCCTTGTGATTTGTTTTCACATTTTGGTCTAAATTACACAAAACTGCTCGACTTGTAATTATTTCACATTTTGGCCTAAATTTGATTAAAATGCTGGTATCGTGAGGGTGCAGGGATAAGGGTTAGAGACTCTCATCCTTACTCATGGGTAAGGAGGCTAGAGTTAGGGTGAGGGTGCCAGGATTTGAGCGAGGATGCTGGGTTAGCGTGAGGGTGCTGGCCCGGGGTTAGGGTGAGGGTGCTGGGATTAGGGCGCGGGTGCCGGGATTAGGGTTCTGGGGCTAGGGTGCCGAGGTGAGGGTGAGTGCCAGAATTAGGGTGCAGAGGTGAGGGTGCTTAGGTTAGGTTGAGGGTTCCAGAGTTGGGGTGAGGGTGCCGGGGTTAGGGTGAGGGTGCTGGGATTAGGGCGCGGGTGCCTGGATTAGGGTTCTGGGGCTAGGGTGCCGAGGTGAGGGTGTGTGCCAGAATTAGGGTGCAGAGGTGAGGGTGCTTAGGTTAGGTTGAGGGTTCCAGAGTTTGGGTGAGGGTGCCGGGGTTAGAGCGAAAGTGCTGGGATTAGGGCGCGGGTGCCGGGATTAGGGTTCTGGGGCAAGGGTGCCGAGGCGAGGGTGAGTGCCAGAATTGGGGTGCAGAGGTGAGGGTTCCAGAGTTGGGGTAAGGGTGCCGGGGTTAGAGCGAAAGTGCTGGGATTAGGGCGCGGGTGCCGGGATTAGGGTTCTGGGGATAGGGTGCCGAGGTGAGGGTGAGTGCCAGAATTAGGGTGCAGAGGTGAGGGTGCTTAGGTTAGGTTGAGGGTTCCAGAGTTGGGGTGAGGGTGCCGGGGTTAGAGCGAAAGTGCTGGGATTAGGGCGCGGGTGCCGGGATTAGGGTTCTGGGGATAGGGTGCCGAGGCGAGGGTGAGTGCCAGAATTAGGGTGCAGAGGTGAGGGTGCTTAGGTTAGGTTGAGGGTTCCAGAGTTGGGGTGAGGGTGCCGGGGTTAGAGCGAAAGTGCTGGGATTAGGGCGCGGGTGCCGGGATTAGGGTTCTGGGGCTAGGGTGCCGAGGTGAGGGTGAGTGCCAGAATTAGGGTGAGGGTGCTTAGGTTAGGTTGAGGGTTCCAGAGTTGGGGTGAGGGTGCCGGGGTTAGAGCGAAAGTGCTGGGATTAGGGTGGGAGTGCCGGGATTAGGGTTCTGGGGCTAGGGTGCCGAGGCGAGGGTGAGTGCCAGAATTAGGGTGCAGAGGTGAGGGTGCTTAGGTTAGGTCGAGGGTTCCAGAGTTGGGGTGAGGGTGCCGGGGTTAGAGCGAAAGTGCTGGGATTAGGGTGGGAGTGCCGGGATTAGGGTGAGGGTGTCAGGACTAGGTGCCGGGCCAGGGGTGCTTAGTTTTGGTTGAGGGTTTCAGCATTAGGGTGAGGGTGCTGGGGTTAGATCAAGGGTGCTGGGGCTAGGGTGATGGGTTTAGGGTGCTGAGGTTAGGGTGCTGGGTTTAGGAAGATTAGGGTGTTGGATTAGGGTGAGGGATTAGGGCGAGGGTGCCAGAAGGGTGCTGAGGTCAGGGTGCCTTTCTTTCTGGAGATTGTCTGGAGCTGTGTTGCCTGCATGTTGCCTGGTGTGACATGAAGCTAAGTTAAACCAAGCAGGACGTTATCAACACCAATACAACCAAAGGAAAGCGAAGAGGGAAACAAACAATGGTTAACTGCATTTCATGTTTCTTTTATATTTACCAAGCAAAATTATTGGAAGAACAGAGTTCGCCTGCAATTAGCAAAGTTAATGCTAAAAGCAACCAAATCACTAAAGATTTTAACTAATTAGAGTTATTCTGCACTCGAACAGTTTTGTGAGGCACTTTTATGTCAGTGATAAAGGCTCGCTTTTTCAACAAAGCTAAAACTTTATGATAACGTTCTCAGTAGTGTTTTGTAATCAATATTCTTACAAACTAAGAAAATTATATAATAAAACAGTATGCATTTTCTACAAATCAAAGACGAAAAATTAATGAGTACATTTCAATCCTGTAAAACCCCTTTAAACGGGGAGGTTGGCATCACTTTCCCTCGTATGGGACATCAAGCAAGGAGTTGTTAAACAACACAGCTCAAAGGCACGAACAAGTGATATCCTTCACAGTAGGCATTGGACACTATTGTTAATAACTCAAAATAGTTGTTGGCATAAAAAAAGAGCTGTTGATAGTTTGTATAAAACATTGGGAAAAACGTTTCCCTCGAGAGTAACAAAGTTTTTAGAAAGAGGTAATTTCTCACTCAAATAATAAAAGACTTCAGCTGAAACCCTTTTTATGCATCTGAAACCACAAAGTAATGCAAGGGTGTTTATCTTTCATGATTCTTGTACGACTTCGATGACCAATTAAGCCCAAATGTTCACAGGTTTGTTGTTTTAAGTGCTGTTTTATGCATATGTTGGAATACACCAAGTAAAAATACTGGTCTTTGACAGTTATTTCCAAAGATGTCCAGTGCCTTTAAACTGTAACCAATCCTCATGTAAATAAGTTCATCTCGATTGTTGATAATCATGAATTAAAGGCAGTGGACACTATTGGTAATTGTCAAAGACTAGCCTTCACAGTTGGTGTATCTCAACATATGCATAAAATAACTAACCTGTGAAAATTTGAGCTCTATTGGTCGTCGAAGTTGCGAGATAATAATGAAAGAAAAAAAACACCCTTGTCACACGAAGTTGTGTGTGTTTAGATGGTTGATTTCGAGACCTCAAGTTCTAAATCTGAGGCCTCGAAATCAAATTTGTGGAAATTTCTTTCTTTCTCGAAAACTATGGCAATTCAGAGGGAGCCGTTTCTCACAATGTTTTATACCATCAACCTCTCCCCATTACTCGTCACCAATCAAGGTTTTATGCTAATAATTATTTTGAGTAATTACCAATAGTGTCCACTGCCTTTAAAAGATTAGTTTTTACAAATCCAAAATTATGCAAACAGCACTTCCAAAGGAAAATCTTGAAAGTCCACATAATTTTGGTTTTGTAAAAACGAATCTTTTAATTCATGTAATCAATCCTTATACAGAATTGAATTGACATTATTTCATTTCATGTCAAAAACATTACTTTAATCTGAAAATATAATTAAAATACAGTAACCCCTTGTGGCCTTCATGTATATAATGACAGTTATTTTAACGTATTCCCAAAAATTTATGTAAATCGAACATAGTTTTATGAAACGAAATACATGCTCAATAGAAAGGGTATAGCCTAAATGTCAGTTAAAGAAAGTTAAGTTTAAAAGTATAAATACAATATTGAATATAAAGCTTTGAGTGGCATCATGACGTCATTGACATCATGCGAATCATAACACAAACCACAATGTAGCCTTGTCCAAGGCTCTACGCAAGCACCGGCCCGCTCTGAATTCACCTGGTAGCATTGGTCGACATACTGCATAGATACATATACTGGCCACGATGGGCTCAAAAATATCCAACCTGGAAATCAAGCTTTCAGAAGTCTCGCACGCCGTCTCCAAACATGATCAAGAAATCAGCGACTTGCAAGCCAACGTGGAAATAATCAACGACAAGAACCTATCCCTCACCCATATGATAAACACCCGTTCAAATGCCAACCATTCTTACTCCTATAAGCTTGAGAAATAAAACGAAGATCTGGAAAATAGAAGCAGAAGAAACAGCATCGTCCTGCATGGCAAGATTCTCAATCTGATTACTGTGGGGTCGAAGCATGGTTTTTCGAGGTTTTCCATGATACATGCAGTACATCAAATACATAGTACATGTACCATGTCAGTATATGTATCAGACGCAGTTCGTCGTCCAATGCTATGCCATGAATTCAGAGCAGGCTGGTGCTTGCGTAAAGAGCCTTGGGCAAGGCTAGCCACAATGTTGCCAACTCAAATATAAAAAAAATGTGTAGTTATAGATTCTTCATCAAATTAGGAATGTATCTACAAGTCCATTAAGACTATAACCAGTAACCACTAAGCAGCTAGCTCTGGGTAGAGCATGGAGGAGTTCCTGTCTCCATGCTTTAACCATACACTGATACCTGAGTTGAAATAACAAACATGCTACCCTGAAAGACATTGGACACTATTGGTAATTGTCAAAGACTAGACTTCACAGTTGGTGTATCTCAACATATGCATACAATAAACCTGTGAAAATTTGAGATCAATTGGTCGCCGAAGTTGCGAGATAAGTTTGAAAGAAAACAACACCCTTGTCACAAGAAGTTGTGTGCTTTCAGATGCTTGATTTCGAGACCTCAAATTCTAAATCCGAGGTCTCGTAATCAAATTCGTGGAAAATTACTTCTTTCTCGCAAACTACTCCACTTCAGAAGGAGCCGTTTCTCAAAATGTTTTATACTATCAACCTCTCCCCATTGCTCGTTACCAAGAAAGGTTTTAGGCTAATAATTATTTTGAGTAATTACCAATAGTGTCCTCTGCCTTTAAAGAAACCCTCACTGGAAGAAGCTTTGGCTTTTAAACTACAAAATGCTTTCCAAAAAATATATATATATAAATCATGCACCAAGAAGAGAAAATAAAGTACACCTTTGTATTTACACAATTGCAAGGCTTTTACATTGTTTATTGGAGTCAAGAATGCTGTGGTTGGTATCATGTTACACAACTGAGCAAGCTGCAGGCTGTAGACCTCACAGGTCTCAAACCGAGACAAAATGACGCTAATTTTGAAGACAAATAATTTGATCGATTTTGGTCAGTACTCAACTTGAATTACAGTCAATAAAATTTTTTTTTTTTTGCAAACAACTGAGTAGGCTTAAGACCTCATTGGTCTCAAACCCAGACACAGTGATTGTCATTTTGAAAACGAAAGTCAAACATTTGATCTGATCTACAGTCAATAAAGTTTGTTTTGATTGTACATGGGGCTTTGTTTTTAGATGTTGACTTCTCAACGATCAGCCTACTCTAATCACCTATGATTAGAAAAAGAAATTAGCAAGTCATTCATGCACTGTACGATAATGGCCTATAGAGGGCGCTGCAGCTCACTTTTCTTAAAATGTCATTTACAAAGTTATGACAAGGAACAATGACTTGTGTTTAAGCCTTCTAAAAAGAAAAAAAATGAAAGACAACGAAAACAAAAACTGCCTGCAGACAATTCTTTGTCAATGTAAAAAAAAAAAAAAAATGAAAAGCTATCTACAAAAATAAGTTTTAAATAATCAAGTTCAGGAAAACAAAAACAAGTTTATCTGCAGTAAAAGTTGAAGACACTTAATTTCATTCTGTACGGAAGACAAATGAGGAGAAAAGAAGTAAATGGTAATATAAGAAACAAATATAATTTTACCCTGGCATGAAATGTGAACCATTTACTCCAAGATATAAGCAAGTGAACTCAACAAACTTGAACCAAGATATGAATTCAACTGAATTCAACAGGCTCAGTGTAGCCCAATTTGACGTATTTTTCTCCAGCTAAGAAAAGGTTTTTGCCCTAAACTAATAATATCTACCACAAAGGTACTGATTTTTTTTTTAAATAACCTTTTTTTAAGACACTTTACTCAAATTGAAATGAGAGGCAGAGCACCATTTATACATCTAGAAACGATATCACATCTGAGAAGTCAGACAAGTCTACACATAGGTTAGTGTCAAAGGTCGTATCTCAAAGGTCAAAGCTGACAGCTCAGAGCAAGTTCGAGTGTGTACCATGGTTAACTAAAGGTTGACCATTTTGACTTGAACCCAGGCTGGTCGACCATTGGTTGACTACTGTGGTCAACCATTTAGAACCAGCCTCATGACCACTGTTTCTTCACTGGTCCCAATAACCTGATCCATAATAACATGTGTAAAGCACAGACGGGAACCAGTGACACTATAGCGAACACGCAAAAGGCAATTGAGTGTTGAATACCGTGGTACCTGTGGTTGACTTCCAATTGAGTTGTTTGATTAAATAAGTCACTGCACAGGTACGTTGCTAGTCAGTGGTCAACCACAGGTCAACTAATGTGTGCACCTGAACTTGCTCAAACAAGATCTTAAATACATTTTGTGGATAGTAACAAAGTTGCAGCATCTAAAAACACACCAATAATTTCTCTGCCATCCTTTCCCTTACCTTAATGTCAACAAATCCATGTGTGGAAAATACTTCTCCGCTAATAAAAAATGTCATAAAATTTTCTGGTTTTCTACGTCGCTACAGTTGCTTAAATCTCCCGACTGACTGGAGAGATGAACCTGATCAGTGGAGTTTCCCAAGCTCGGCTTTTCTGAAGACTTCAGCTGCTGTGAATATTAATGCATCGATGATCCCCGCTACAGTAAAAGTTCCTCCAACAATCGCACATATCTGGAAAGGAGACAACGGTGTAAATGTTTTGGTTTTCACCCATACAACACTGTGTGTTAGCACTTTATACTCTGTACTTTCCAGAGTCCTGTGAAACAAACATCAAAGGCATATTACTTGGGTGGGATTCGAACCCACTACCCTTGCAATTCTAGAGCAGTGTCTTACCAACTAGACTACCGAATTTGCCTGGTAGCTAGAGGCAATTCGAACCCACTACCCTTGCAATTCTAGAGCAGTGTCTTACCAACTAGACTACCGAATTTGCCTGGTAGCTAGAGGCAATTTGAATCCTATGTTTTGGCTGCGGGTTCTGCAACGATATAATAGATGTTAAATTTGCATAGGGATAAAGAATATTAATTTTTGGTTTTCACCAATACACCAATGTGTTAGCACTGTATACTCTGTACTTTCCCCGAGTCCTGTGAAACAAACATCAAAGGCATATTACTCTGGTGGGATTCGAACCCATGACCCTTGCAATTCTAGAGCAGAGTCTTACCAACTAGACTACCGAGATTACCAGGTAGGGAGAAAACAGTGAGTGAATACGGGTTAGACATGAACACTTCATGAACAAAATGTTGTTACAAAGCAGTGAACGATTTCTCTTGTACATGTAAAGCGGAGCAAAGTGCTTTAGAAGTTGTACCAGTTGCTACCCAAAAACCATCAACTTCTACTCAATATTGGCGCTCAGTATGTACAAATTTACTTCTGTCAAAATATTTTGCTATTTAGAAGTACTGGACGAAATCGATCTCTGAAAGAAATTCATTCACATGGTTGTCAGCAGTTGTTCGACTCAAAATTAAAAATGGTTTACTTACTGTTGTGATAAAGGTGTAAAATGGCGCCCTCTTTTCATGATATTTGACTGTTATTGGACTGATGTCGTAACGGAACCAAATTGCTGGCAAGACTCGATGACCGTGCCCGTGATTCTGATACTCCTGAATAAAAATAATTTTTCCAAACTCAATTAATGGCAGAATATAAACAGTTTATTGAATTTATATTGCGCTCTCTCCAGGACCAGCCTAGAGGGCACATAACAGTCGAAATGTCATAATAAATTTACACAGAAACATAATAAACTTACACAGAAACATAACAAATTTACACAGAAACATAATAAATTTACACAGAAACATAATAAATTTACACAGAAACACCAGTAAAAATAAGCTTACTAGAAATAAAAGCCTCTTAGACAAAACAAGTTTTTTTTTTAGTTTTTTTTTATATTAATAACAACAATATTATTGTAAAGTAAGAAAGATATAAGCACATTTGAGAAAAAAATTATTTTTAAATAAAGACAATTGCCAAAAATGAAGGACCCCAAAGTTATGAAATTACACACCACAAGTTGAACAAATAAACAAACAAAAGAGACAGTCAGTACTTTCCCCGAGTTCTATTAATAAAGTCACAGGCATATTACTCACGACTTTTGCAATTCTTGAGCAGTTCCATATCATACCAACTAGACCCCTGAGATTTCCCGGTAGCTAGAGGCAGTTCGATATAATGGATGTTAAATTTGCACCCAGGATCAAGAATATTAACTTTGTTTTTACTACTCAACCAACGTGTGTTAGCAGAACAACGGGAGACTTTTGGGACGCAGCAGACTTACCAGGTAAAATCCACTGTTCTCGGTAATGTGCGCATGCTCAGAGCTACATTAACAATAGAAATTTACCTGGTAATTTGCCACCTAGCGTTCAAAAGTCTCTAATTCTCCACACAATGTGCGTCTGCCTTTCCCACCAAATTTGGAGTCAATTCCTTTGTGTATATTTTGACTCCCAAAATGGCAGACAGGATAGGCGCGCCTAGTGTGCTGCGCGTTATGCGCAATTTTTTTAAAGCTAGGTGGCAGCATACTAACCAGGTAAATTTCCATTGTTTACGTCGTTCTGAGCATGCTCACATTTCCAAAAACAATGTATTTACTGGTAAGTCTGATGCCTTGTAGAGTTGTAAAAAGTCTCCCATTGCAAAATGTATTAAATAGGTCAAAGGTCAACTTACCTTATAAGCAAATGTATATTGATATGAAATGTTCTGGTTTCCCCAAAGATCTTCATAAACAGTTGGGACAATCTTTATGTAATAATCATGTGACGATTCCGCTAAAACGACAGAAAAACAAGGAGGACTGATTAGAATAAACAGTCTCAACCCTCCTACTGTCTGATCATTCAATATCATCCACTGTGGTTTTGCATGCAATATATGTGTGTTGATTGCATGCATCTAACTGTACCCATGCACCACAGTTGTGCCATCATAAAATAATGAAGAGTTTGGACTAGCAGGGTTAGAAAAAATGAGCGGTTTAAAAAGGTAAAAGATCAAAGGGTTGAGAATAGCAGGGGTAAAAGAATGAAGATTAGAATAGCACGGTTTAAAAAGCACTGAACATTATAATTGGTAATTACACACAATAGTTATTAGCATAAAAACTTACTTGGTAACAAGCAACATAGAACTGTTGATAGTATAACAAATGGTGAGAAACTGCTCCCTCTGAAGTAACGTCGTTTTTGCTCAAATATTTGAATCTGATAAAAGACTTCAGGCCTGAAGCCTTTTTTTAGGCATCGGAAAGCACACACATTTGTGCAACAAGTGTTTTTCTGTCATTATTCTCTTGCAACTTTGATGATCATTAGGCTCAAATTTTCACAGGTTTGTTATTCAATGCATCTGTTGGATACACCAAGTGAGAATACTGGTCTTTGACAATTACCAAACATGTACCTTTAAGGATTGAAAGGTCTACACAAATTGAATGTTTAGAATAGCAAGGTTAAAATTTAAAGGTCTAGAAAGCAGAGGTAATAGAATATTATAGGGTTTAGAATAGCAGGGGTAAAAGAATATAGGGTTTAGAATAGCAGGGGTAAAAGAATATAGGGTTTAGAAAAGCCGGGGTAAAAGAATGGATATTTAGAATAGCAGGGGTAAAAATTGAAAGGTCTAGAATAGCAGAGGTAATAGAAAAACAGGATTTAGAATAGCAGGGATAACAGAATATAGGGTTTAGAATAGCAGGGGTAAAATAATATAGGGTTTAGAAAAGCCGGGGTAAAAGAATGGATATTTAAAATAGCAGGGGTAAAAATTGAAAGGTCTAGAATAGCAGAGGTAATAGAAAAACAGGATTTAGAATAGCAGGGATAACAGAATATAGGGTTTAGAATAGCAGGGGTAAAATAATATAGGGTTTAGAAAAGCCGGGGTAAAAGAATGGATATTTAGAATAGCAGGGGTAAAAATTGAAAGGTCTAGAATAGCAGATGTAATAGAATAATAGGGTTTAGAATAGCAGGGGTAATAGAATAGAATAACAGAATAGAATAACAGGGTTTAGAATAGCAGGGATAACAGAATATAGGGTTTAGAAAAGCAGGGGTAAAAGAATATAGGGTTTAGAATAGCAGGGGTAAAAATTGAAAGGTCTAGAATAGCAGATGTAATAGAATAATAGGGTTTAGAATAGCAGGGGTAATATAATATTAGGGTTTAGAGTAGCAGGGATAAATAAGAATATGAATAGCAGTGGTTAAAGAATGATGGTTTAAATCACTTCAAAAAGTTTGAGTTAGAAAAATGTTGGCAGAAATGTTTTAATTCTTACCTTTTGCATTTAATCTGTCTTTGTTTAAAAGTGGATTAAATGCTGCTCTTTCACCAACAGACGAATTCTAAAAAGTTAAAAATAAGCAAAGTTTAGTCTCATGTGAAACTGAAATGTAGGAAATAATACCGATTTATCTGGTATCAAAAGCTTGTCTCTAACAGTTAGTGTGGTTTAGTTTCAATGGACTATCAAAATAACATTACAAATATTTAAAGGGCTTGGGTACTTTTTGTACAACACAAAACACAAACGCCCACAGATTTACATCTAACTTACATTGTTTAAAGATAAAGGTGACAGAAATCTTCTGTTTAAATACTACTTGCTGAGGTGCTGTAGTTTTTGAGAAATGAGTCAAACAATTTCACCAAAAATAATTTATGTCTTCAGCGAAACGAAAATTATTTTAGCATGTACAAAAGATTTATGTGACTCTCCTAAAAACATTGCTCTGTGATTTTCACTTTTTTTTCTCTCAAAAACTTGATGACTAATGAAGATGATGTAGTACAAACATCTTCATTCGCAGTGAGTAGGGAATCATGTCATATGGCCAACAAACTTGATCTACAAAAGGTATCAAAACCCTTTAATGGCCTGACATTTTGACTTTATCAGAGCCTTTCTCTCATTGTAACCTTTGAAAAAGACTGTTAGGCCGTGTCCGAAACGGCGACTTCGGCTACAGCTACGGCTAGATCGCGCGCGTCTGCCTATTCTTCAACACTGGTAGACGCGCTGATCTAGACGTAGCTGTAGCCGAAGTCGTCGTTTCGGACACGGCCTTAGGGTCAAAGCACCAGGACATTAACTATTTTTTAAATTTATACCATAGGTCCTTATGGTTGGTAAGCAGCTATCAACAGTCAATTCTATTTTCTAAATTACATTACGCTACAAAGTTAGCATAGTATGATGCTAGGAAAAAATGCTGTTAGGGTTGAAGCGTCAGAAAATTTATTACTTTTTTGCATTTCTACCATAGGTCAAAAAGGACCACTTGGTTGGTTATTAGTTTGCAACAGCCATTTCTTTTTCTAAATTAAATTACTTCTTGAATTTAGCAAAGTATGATGCAAATTTAAAGGGGGAAAAATGCTATATAATTTCTGAACGGTAATGATATTGATTGTTTGTGATTGAAACTTGCCACACTCACCGAAAGATCATCACCAAACGACACATGATCAATAAAATGAGCAAAGTCCGGTTTCAGTGGCTGGTTCATACCGGCTGCATGTGTTGAGACGTGGAAATTACCAGGAACCTTTGAGAGAAAATAAAGAAGGATATCAAAGGTTGAACTGCAACCGATTCTACAAAGAGATGAGATTGATCTTAAAGGCATTGGAGCCATTTCGTAATTATCAAAGACCAGTGTTCTCAGTTGGTAAAACCCAACATTATATGCACAAAATAAAAAAAATTCTGAAATTGCGACCCAACTTGTCATGGAAGTTGTAAGAGAAAATTTATACACAAAAAACTTGCACAAATTTGTTTGCTTTCAGATGCCTAAATATTAATATAATAGACTTCATCCCTGAAGCCCTTTAATATTTAAGTAAGAAATAACCTCTTTCTCAAAAACTAGGTTACAAGAGGGAGCTGTTTCCCACAATGTTTTATACTATCAACAGCTCTCGTTACCAAGTAAGCTTTTTACGCTACCCTATTAAATCGTTTGCAGTACCCGCTGCTAAACATAGGACTCAAACTGCCTCTAGCTACCAGGCAATCTCGGTAGTCTAGTTGGTATGAACCTGCTCTAGAACTGCAAGGGTCGTGGGTTCGAATCCCACCCGAGTAATATGCCCGTGATTTTGTTTTCACAGAACTCGGGTAAGTACCCAGTACACAGTGCTAACACACATCGGTGTATATTGGTAAATATATTACCAATATTGTCCAGTCCTTTAAGAATAATCTTAGTTCTTTGTGAAATTGAGCTATTGAATCATCTGTAAACCAATAGCTAGATTACACAAAGATGGGGTTAGAGGTCATAAGAGGTCACTAGAGGTCGTTAGAGGTCACAAGAGGTCGTTAGAAATCTTGAACATGTGCTTATTTGATTTACCTTATTTACAGAGAAGCTCGTTTCAAACAAACATCCTTTGTTATCATTGATAGGTATCTTCTTGGTGTTGTCTACGTATCCGACCTCATGGCGGCCCATGTCATCTTGTATATCCAATCCAAGTACTAAGACAAATTAAACCAATCATTAAACCATCAATCTGCATGCTTGATATCTTTACTACCAGGGGTCCAATTTCATAAAGCTGTTAAGCAGAAAATACTGCTTAGCACAGAAAATACTGATTAGTCAATTTCTTTGCCAATCAGAAACGAGTGGGGCACCAGTTGCAACAATGTAAACTTTGTGGAATTTCGGCTGGTGACTAGTTTCTGTTTTATGCTTACATGCTTTATGAAATTAGGCCCTGGCAACAGTCCAGCATTTGGAAACTACAGGGTACCTGACTAAGGAAGTCACAACAGGGCCAAGTTTAATTTTTAATTTTTTAATTGATAACAAATGCATTTTACCGGCTTGTATGCTTCGGTTTTGAAAGGGCAAGGACACCAAGGCATTTTCTTCTTGGTAAAGGGCACCCATATGATGAAATTGCAAATTTGTACTGGAGCATTTCAAGGGCACCAGGGCAATGACCAGGGGACACGGAGGCAATCGTGAAGTATCAGGCCTGATTTTAGTTTACAAGTAGCTATGCTGCTGGTACCGTAACCATTTTTTAAACAAAAAAATTTCTCAACAAACATAATCCAACAAGAGTGTCCAGTCCAGTCGTAGAGCCATTTATTGATACTTCTTTTCAATTTGTCTTACCTGTGCATGATAAACGAGGTAGGGTAATATTCAGTCGTACTTCAAGGCGTGCAATGGTGCCTGGATTGTCCACATACAACTCACTCACTCTGTTAAGAAAAAAATATCATATAGAAGTTTAATAACTATTTAATTCAATTTAAGTATGCAATTATTCACTCTTTCGTAGTGTTATCCAAAGTATCAACAGGGACAAAAATTTGAAAGGAATTGAAAAATGTAAAAGCTAAAAAATGCTTGTTAAGATATTGCCAACATGTCATTGTCTAGAATTTGGGCAAGGAGATGGGGCCTCAGCGCCCACACTCTGTGTGAAACGCAACTGGCAGTAGACTTTGGTAGGAAATTGTCGGATGCGAATTTGTGAAAATCTGCTTCAAACGTTCATTGGCATCAAGTATGTACCAGGTTTTAGTGCAAGTTCTCTTTTGTTATTCAAAGCATTCACAGACTTTTTGCAAAAGTGCAAATACCACGGCAACACCAACAAATGGTATACAGCCTAAAAGCCCAGTAGAATTACGCTAAAACTCAACAAAAATCAAAATTTCAAATCAATAAAACCAGGAGTCTGTGATGTATTATTTGCTAAATAAGCCAGGTGTATATAACCAGGCCTGGAATGACACACAAGCCACGCAGACCATGGCCTCTCTGTTGCCCTTGATCTTGGCCTTGATGCCTTTCAAAGGTTTCCCAGTGACATTCAAACATGCCCATTGAAAAAACTATGAAATTCCAGGCCTTGATAACAAGTTGAGATAACAATGAAGAATGCTGATGGTCATTAATTCATCTTCAACTTATCAAGCCACTAAAACAATATCACTTTCCTGGTAATAGGGAGCTTTCGTTATGGACAACGAATGGTTCTGCAACGGTAGGTAGTTTTCAGCCAAACGTTGTCGTTTTCAGCACAATGCAGATTCATCCCAAATACCGTTGTAGAAATTAAGGGACGACTATTCTCAAAGCTGACGCATGCGTAGATGACGCCAAACATCATCATTACCGTCGCAGAACCATCCTTTGTCCAAAACCAAAGCTCTCTAGTATACTATTTTGATAATTTACGACAATTTTACAAATTATAATGGAACTAATTTAATGCCTCACTTGGATGCCCTGTCTTTATAAACAAATATTTGCAAATTGGAATATGGATTTTTCTCTGTGGGCATTTAGACCATATGGTCTAACACAGTCTGTATTCATACAGCACATTATGCATAACCTAACTTTACTATGATACGTGAATATTCATAGCACAAAGTATCGCAGAACAACTACATGTACCCACCAGTATTTTAGAGATGCATGCACAATTGCCCCCCAAAATGAATTCCATTTCATTGGTGTCTAGTAAAAATTGTACTACTTTTTACTCTGACTGTAAGTGTTTTAAAAGTATATTTTTGTAAATAATGTTTTTCCTTATACTCATTTTTAAAGAAAACAGGTCCACAATGTAAAACAGCAGTTGTGCTTATGTTTGTATCTTGTATAGATCCCTAAAGATCTTGAAATAAATTAATAGTTTTCTGAGTAAAATACTTACACATCTGGTTTGATGAAAGTTGTAAACTCTGACAGCAGCAAGAAAACAATGAACAAAATACTGCATACCGACACTGAAAATGAACAAAATCCCAGAAAATATTGGTTGGTTTGTTAGCATTTCATATCTTGCCAGGCCTTGCTCCGTATCTTGTTATTAATTAAGTAGCCAACCGTGCTAAGAAACTCAGGGTTTAACTTGCCCCAGGAAGTTTTAGTAGCCCTGATTTTAAGCATGTATTGTCACAATCTTTCTGATGCATCAATGGTAGCAATAGCAACAAGTAAAAAAGGCAAATAAAGTTACACCCAAACACTAAAAAAAACTAGGCATTCTTCGATTACACAGCTAGCCCATAAATTTGGCGCTTGAACAGTGAGCAGAGAATGGTGTCAGATCATAAAATTGAATATAGTTTGTAATCAACCAACACTAAGCAGGACAAAAAATACATTGAATGTAAAATAATAAGTGCTCTCCTCAATTTCGTATTAATACTCAAGTGTAATCAAATTCTGGTAAACATTTTAATATTTTGTTGATGTTTTCTTAAGAATTAAAATAAAACAAAGGATAAGTTTCCCTTCGTTTAAGGAAAGTGCTAACGTACCTGCCGCCCCAGCTAGTGTTGGCTGTGTCAAATCCTTAGGAACTTTCCTGTATACGTCAAGTCTATAGAGCAAACCATAACATTATAGTAACAATATAGTAAGAATTTCAGAGTGTGTGGCTATTTTTCTGGTATAACTTTCCATATGGCGCCACCACTTTTTCACTCATTTTATTTTTACAAAAAGGGATATCTCATTTAGGTAAATTAAATACTATATTATTTCATATCAAATGAAAAAAAGGTGGCGCCATACGGTAACTTTTCTTTTTTCTGTTTACCAACCTCGCTTTTTTTAAAATTTGTATCCATTTTAAATTTACTATAAATGATGTTAAGGGCAATTCCACGTCATGGACATTACGTTTGGGGACATTACGTTTGGAGACATTTTTAGAACTTTGTTGGTCAGTTAAACACACCAAGAGGCTTTGATTTATAGTTTTGTGTGTGATACTAGTATCTTGTGTCCTAGTAAGTCAAATGATACTATATACTTGGAAAAGTTTGAATTAATTAAGGAGTCAGAGCATTGCTAACGAGCGGCATGGACATTACGAAAAGCGGAAGTGGGTTTTGGGTACAACACACTCAATTCCAAAACTCTGTGAAGTTAAAGTTCAACATTTTTAGAATACCTTTTTATTTTCTAAACAGGGAAGCAGTTAACATGAACAGTGATAATATTTTTAAGAAAACTTGTCAACTTTCTTGTTACACGTCTTAATAGAGCGTCATGGACATTACATTTTGGGTTATTTTTAGCGTCATGGACATTACGTCAAACTTGTAAAATATGCGTCATGCTTTTACCCTGAATTTATAAACCCATGTGCTGCCAATAATTTATGTGTTTTAAACTATATTGAATATGTCCCTGTCTTAATGTTTAACCTCTTCCAAACATTTTTAAGAACCAAAACTCCCCCGGAATCTCACTTAAACACCGCCCCTCGGTAAGTCCCCTTTTTTCACTTTCATTGTGAATAAATTTACAATGAAGTTTCTTTAAAATTGTGAATACTTACCCCCAGTTATATGTTTTAAGCTAAGAATAATTATAATATCATCTAAAATGTAACCAGGAGCCTCCTGGCAGGAGGGCATAATAGACAATTGTGCCAAACATTTCCCAAAAATCATAAAATTGGCAAAAAAAAGCTTTTTTAATAAACGATGAAAAACATGGAAAACCCAGAAAAAAAGAAGAAACAAACATAGATTTGAAATCCCTAGGTATCGCTCTTTCTTGCTACCCTAAATTTAATTCCGCAAATTTGACTTCAACTGAGGACACTTTTTGGTGGAATTGCCCTTAACAGGGATTACCAAACGATTTATTTGTCCCCATAATGTTATGCTAATGACAAATGTAAAACCCAACTGAATATTGCATAAAAATACGTTGTGACTAGAGACCCTTACAGTTCCCCCCCCCCTACTCTCCATTTGCTTTTAAAGGGAAGGTACATGTTTGGTAATTACTCAAAACAAATATTAACCTAGAAACTGACTTGGTAACGAGCATTGGAGAGCCGTTGATAATGATAGTATAAAACACTATGAAAAACGACACCTTATGAAGTAGAAAAGATTTTGAGAAAGAGGTAATTTCTCACCAAAATAATAAAAGACTTCTAGCCAGAAGTCTTTAATTCCTATCTGAAAGCACACAAATTCATACATTCGTCATTTTCTCGCAACTTCGATGACAAATTTAGATCAAATTTTCACAGGCTTGTTATTTTATGCTAAATCATGTTGGGAAACACCAAGTGAGAACACTGGTATTTGACAATTACCAAACATGAACCTTCCATTTAAATCTCTTTATTTAACGGTATTCATTTAATTTAGCTCTATTTTAAACAATGTCCATACATACTTTCCAGATAACTTTCTCCTGTATCCTGCCACCACTTTTTCACTCATTTTTTACAAATAAAAACTTTAAAATGGATCTCATTTGACAGTTTAAATTAAAACTGTTGAGAAAGACAGGTATAAATTAGACACTATTTATTTCATATCGAATGAAAAAAGGGTTGGCGTGATACGGAAACTTTTCCTCCTTTCTTACTTCATCAAATGATGTTGTGGGGGAACAAAATAAGTAAGTCGTTGTTGTTTCCTTCCTCAATGTTTACATGTTTTTAAAATGGAATGCAATGATGATGCAAACACCCGTTTGTTTTTTACCCCGTCCGGAAACTGGGCGCAAATATCTTACTCACCTCCGTATGTCAAATCCCATGATTGCAAATACGTCAGCTGCAGCTTACCATCAATAAATCTAAGGAAACTATATTTACTTCACCCTCCTCAATCCGAAAGTAATTAAGTGTTTAGAAACCTCAAAAATCAAACAAAAACACTGGTAAAAACACACACAGCCGGATGCAGAAGGAAATCACTACATGTTGAAGTGATCTGGTTTCGGCCGCATACAGCTCTTGCGTGTACAAACACAGACGGTGAGGTACAGTAGTTTACGCTATACAAAATTGGACCAGACTACATGTGAGAATAATTGACACGTCCACATGGTTGCTTGTGATTGGCCAATCAGCATTCTTGTTGATGATTCTCGATTTAGATCTACAAGTGTATCATCACAATGATTTAGAATGATTTTATCAAAAATGCCCTTTAAACTGTTGTCATCAATCAAAATGGACTTTAAAAGAAAAACTAGACGCACCCTTTTTTTAACTTCTTATTTCGTTTCAGCATGGAGGTAGCAGTGATAAGTGTGGGTGTCTCCCCGTCCAGGCCGTGCCATCCCACCCAACCAGCCCCCGGTCGCGCCCCCCGGCCCGATGCCCCGTCAACGGGGGAGGATAGGAATGACCCAAAACGTTGAGAAATCTTTCGAGAAATAACATCACAATGACACACTCATTCATACACTTTCTCAAACACATGTTTGTTGAATGACTTTTACTTCGGTAAAAGAAAGCGATGTCAAAATGTCACATAAAATGTACTCAGAGTGACCTTTGACCCTTCGGGCGTTACCACTCCTCCGTAGGGGATAGGCTACACCGCCGGCCTCTAACATTGTTTCTCTTACTACACAATAAATTGTCAAAAACTTAATACAGTCCAATCTGATCTTGTAAAAGATTTCTTCTTCTCGCGTATTTCGAGACAATATTTTTAGATTTCCGGAGTTGTGAAGCAGCCATAGGCTCTCTCGTGGCCTCGTCCACTCCCATCAGCACAGGGATGCCATTTGGTGGTTTAAACAAATGCATAAAAATAGTGATAATATCACTTTGATTTTTAATTATTGTTCCACAAAGTCTACATGTGTATTTATCATCATTTAAGTTTTTTGTTAAAGACAATGTTTGGGGCGTTTAAACCATTCGACTTTTTAACCCTCTATAAAAGTAGTTGAATAATTAACCTGTAAATTATCATTTCCAAAAGGTTGTCGCGGTTTTGAGATTTCGCCGAAACTCCAGAGAGAATAATAGAGTCCAGGCGCATGAAGAATAATCTATAGGAAAACACTATCTGAGAACGTTAACGCAGCAACGCTTCTCATATTTTTGGGATATGGTCCCTTTTCCACGTTTCTCAAAATGCGTGTCTCTATCCAAAGATGCTGTGGGCTACTTCTTGCCAAGTAAATTGTATTGCCATTCATTTTCAGATTATTTACAGGGCTTAAAGACTTCTCTTGAAATATTATTCCATGAAAAGCTTTACTTTTTGGGAAATCATTAAAACAATATAAATTCTTGATAGCGAGAATTACGGATTTATTTTAAACACATTATGTCATGACACGGCGAAACGTGCGGAAACCAAGGGTGGCTTTTCCCGTTATTTTCTCCCGACTCCGATGACCGATTGAGCCTAAATTTTCACAGGTTTGTTATTTTATATATAAGTTGTGATACATGAAGTGTGGGACTTGAACAATACTGTTTACCGAAAGTGGCCAATGGCTTTATGTTTTTATTTAACTTCCGGCGGTAAGGGGTAACATACGATTAAAAACACTTACTATACCAATACAATACTACATCAGACAGTATTCAATGAGAAAGAAAGCAAAAGGTGTCTCATTTTTAATTTTAATTTCATGACAGCTAATTATAGTGAAAGTTTGTCTCAAAAAAGAAAGCGAAACCACATCTGCTGGAAGTGCTGATTATAATCAGTAACTTTTTTTCCGCATGAAGTCAATTTAATTTCCTGGTTTCGAAGACATTTTCGTCTATTTTAGGAAAACGATTATCCTGGAGTGGTTTCCGTGTTTTGCTTTAATTAGACTAGACCTAATAATAGACCATAAGCAATTCTTTAGACTCGAATAGGGGAAATAATATGCATAATAATGAGTTCAAATGAACGGCTTTTTTAGCAACAACATTTTCCGAGAATACTGTTTACGAATAATAATGCCGCGAGAGACCTTTTTTTGTAAGAGACAATTTTAAAAGGCATTACCTTCGGTAATTGTCAAAGACCAGTATTCTCACTTGTGGTATCCCAATGTTGTTTACAATCAACAGCTCTCAAGTGTCCAGTAAAGATACACATGATCGTTAACAAATTCGGGTAATGAGACAGGCCGCAACACAGAAAAAAAAACTTAATTTTAAAAACATTTTAACTCTAAAGGCCCTCGCGGGCATCCTCTTTCTAGCCATCGATGTTTGGGTTTTCCCTTTTTGTCATTTTATTTTACGGAATGCCTGGTGGGCCATACGCATTTTATTTTCTGTAGTATTTAGACTGCCATCCTAAAAAAAAAACTCTCCCGATTTGTTGTTAAAAGGTTTTCTTTTTTTTAAATCGATTTAGAAAGAAAGACATTTCAAAAGCACCACGGCAGTGGCAGTTTCGGAGTGCAGAACAAACCACGTTTGAAACTTAAAAGCACTGGCCACGTGTCAAAAACATTCTCACTTGGTATATCCAAATATCTGCATAAAATAACAAATCTTTGAACATTTTGACTCATTGGTCATCGAAGTTGGAAGAAAATAATGAAACAGAAACAAAACCTTTTGTTTGTGCTCTCAGATGCATTAAAAGACTTCACGTTTGAAGCCTATAACAACTAAGTAAGAAATAAACAATATGCCAGCAACTATTTTGAATAATTGACAATAGTGTCCAGTGCCATCTTACATGGTTATATTCATTTACTTATTAAATTAATAACCAACAACTAAAACTGTGTCGATACGACCTCATTTTAATATCCAATCAGCGTTGCTGAACAAAGACGCTTTGCATGGGGAAAACCCTGTACTTGTGACGTCAAGGTTCATGAGTCACTGCGGAGTCTTTCATTATTCGGCATAGATCGGAACTATTTCATGCCATGTTTTGTTCAATTCCTAACAATTTTGAGTATAAACTGTTTCGATCAAAACGGTTTTGTATGATATGTTAATATCTTAGAAATCATATTATATTTTTAAATGCGAATTAATTATGAGCTATGATTTTTGACGTTTGTTATGAGGATTACTTTCTTCTGCGGAGGCGGAAGTTATAGCATGTGCTGCGGTATATTTTATGAATGGAAGTCGCGAGGCGTATCAAGCAATGATTGGTTGGGGCAATTCAGCTGCGGTTTTAGTAGCAGAACGGGTCATTCCTCACCACCACATTTCTATATAAAGATATTGGTTATATTCATTCGCGCCCAAACGTCAATAATAATCAACAGAACGTGGACGGTGAAAACACATGGACCACAGAGGAACCTCTGGCACTCTTGTTGTAGTACATTCTATCACGACGATCCCAGCACGACCTACCGTTCTATTGTGGTTGTAGTGTTTATGTGAAGACCAAACTCATAACTCATATCGAACTGTACTGTAATACACTTAAATCTACACGAGCAACAATGACGGTGTCCGTGCAAGTCCGGCCAATCTCTACCGTGGAATTGAGGCATTTCCTGGCAGGTGAAGCCGGTGAGTCTCGCGTCTTGCTCGTGGACTCTCGGCCATTATTGCAGTTCAACGAGAACCACATCACCGGCGCTCATAACATTCACTGCCCTACGATTCTCCGGCGTCGATCGAAAGGCCCACTGGCAATGGACTTCATTGTGACCTGCCCTGAAACAAAAGCTGAATTATTGGCAAGTTTATTCTCGACTGTTGTTGTGTACGATGACATGACAATTGAGGTAGACCCAACAGCGGAGAGAAACAACAATGATTTGATGTTGGTTTTAGAATCTCTTTTGCACGCACCTTTCAGCCATCTTACTACAGAAATTACATTTCTTCAAGGTAAGAATAATAATATTCATATTTACATTTGTAACTGTTGACATGTACCTGACTGTTCGTGAGTACTAAATTAGTGGTATTAAAATGTATTCAAGCAAACCACAGAGATCAATAAAAAACAGGAAGATTGACCTTAAATATTGAAATTGTGAACCTTATTATATTACTTACACGGTGATTAAATTGTTCAAATTTAGGGGGGTTTTTTTCTCAAAAAAAAATCCATCATGAGATTGGCTTGTGATTCCATCGATCTGATGTTTGTATAAAATAAAAATATAAAATAAAATATTAATAACAACATATTTACAAAGCCTTAACACTAATAGAAGCAATATAAACAAATAATGCTCATAATAAATTAATTAATACTACATAAAAAAAACAAATTAATGAATCAATAAAAATGAAAAAAGTAATAAGACAATAATAAGAATAATTTAGGGCCTTTGTATTTTACCCCTCCCCTTCTCCCCCAAAATAATGTTTAAAGGCTCTGTACACGTTTGGTAATTGTCAAAGACCAGTGTTCTTGGTATATCCCATCATAAGCATAAAATAACAAGCCTGTGAAAATGTGGGCTCAATTGGTCATCGAAGTTGCGAGAAAATGATGAAAGAAAAAATCACCCTTGTTGGACGAATTGTGTGCTTTCAGATAGGAATAAAAGACTTCTAGCTAGAAGGGATAACTTTCTGTATGGCGCCACCACTTTTTCACTCATTTTTACAAAAAGGGATATATCAATCAGGTAAATTAGATACTATATTTTTTTATTGCGAATGAAAAAAGTGGTGGCGCCATACGGAAACCTTTCCGCTAGAAGTCTTGTATTATTTGAGTAAGAAATTACCTCTTTCTAAAAAGTTACGTTACTTCAGAGGGAGTCGTTTCTCACAATGTAACATCTCTCCAATGCTCGTTACCAAGTCAGTTTTTAAGTTAATATTTGTTTTGAGTAACTACCAAACATGTACCTTCCCTTTAAAACCGGATCCTTTCCACTCTCTGAAATCTCTAGTTGTTTTTATCATCACTAGCAGGAAACGTATACAGCCCCATGTAAAGCATCGACTGGTTCCCTTTTTCACATCCAATCAGTTCTGTTGCCTTGATAAATATTAAAATTCAGGAACCGATAATTAGGTCGACTTGTTCAGTTATGTTATAGCACTCTCTGGAGAAAAAGCTGGAAAGAGTGATTTATTTATTAATTGTTCTGATAATTGCAAGTGTTGGTGCAGTGACGCACGCTGTTTGCTTTGTTTTGTTTTCTTTCTTTTTTTCCTCCTTAAAACAAGTACACTAGCTTCACTTCCTATTGTGTTTACTCTGACAGTCAATGATGTCCAAAACTAACAATAACATCCGATCTGGGAAACGTAGAGAATATTTATTTCGGTCTGTCCGCTTTTTTCCTTTTTAACCTTTCAATATTTACAGGACTGTGAAAAGGTGATTTTGCCAGCCTGATTTTGTTGATATTGACGTAATATAATACAACATAATATACACATAGTGTTAACATAATGGACAATTATGAACAATCAATGGTTTGAACAAGGCTTTTAAATAATAAATAGCCAGTCTAACAAATTATTGTTTTAAAACTCCGTACAAAATGTTACATACCTTCTTCAAGAAGAAATAAGTGTCTATCTACGTAAATACTTCAACTGTAATTTTGAATTTGTCAACAATTCCTCATCTCCTGCGGTATATGTACAAACAAAAAGTGATGTTATTTTTCTCAATTTCGCTCTTATGATCTGTATCAGTGGAGCCACAACTCCTACCTATAGGAAATAGAAATACTTGTAACATCGCAGAAAGGGTTTGGATTTATTGGTACATACCAAAATAAATATGTTGGGTATAAGGCAGACCTTTAATCTCAGTAGGCCATACAACGTGGTGTTGTTTAATCTTTAGTATTTCTTCTTAAGCAGTCATTTATATCAATTGAATTGAAGTTTGTTGACGTGTTTACTCAATGACAAAGTTTCATCAAACCACATCAGCCTATCAAACTTTTTACGCCCGTTGTGACGTCACGTGTTGGGTCTGTTAATCACCCATGCGTAAGTCCCGAATCCACACTGAGTTGTTTACAAAGCGGAACAATAGTCTGACACAAAAGTGTCAATATTTACTCACCTTCTGATGATCCCTGGTTATTTTTAGGCATTACATAATGTTTCTCCATAATCACTAAGAATAGAGCGATGTCATAAATGAGTCGTTGGTTTTGAACACACAAATTAAGTTATGACGTATTCAGATCTTGAAATGGAGTCCAAAAAAACTTTGGTATAAACCTGACTGGGGAATATGAAATACTCATTGGTTTTAAAATGCAAGCATTGCATATGTTCACAAAGAGGTGATTTTTTTAAACAACCACTTAAACAAACAATAAAATACAGACTTATCGCTCAATATGAAAGATATCAAAGGTGCCATACGGGTCTGAATCATCATTGAGTCGGTCAACGAAAGCTTCCTTGAAAGGAAAGGACTCATTTTTTCTCTGGCCTGATCATCGTTTGATCTGGTCCTTGCTGTATGTATAATGGTTTGATTCAGCAGTCACGAGACAAGGAGCTGTTATTGGGTTGTATATAAACAAGTACTTATTATTTTGTCATTAGGCTGCCCACATTAAAGTGTTTGGGTACTTTTGGGGGACAATAACTGGTAGATACGTGTATTTTCGTCTCCTGAGACGAATACTTTCGTGACATTGTTTCACTCCTTTCTAAAAATCTACAGCACAGTCGGCAAGTAATATTTTAAGTGAAGCTTTCTACCATCATTATCTTCAAACCGTGTATGTTTAATGTAAGGCTGTGGACATTGTGTTTTGTGTCGATGTCCTACAAAAAGTACCCAAACCATTTAACTGAATGGCATGCAGTCTAAAGTGTGTACATTACAGAAACACGATAATTGCATGCCATGTTCTCAATCGTTCAAATCAAACATTCCTGCGGTTTCTGTCCTATACAGTCGAATGGAAATCACTCTTTCTAATAATTCTCACTAACAAGGAAAACAAAAACATTGAGATTAAAATAAACATTCGATCAAGGACAGCTGATAAGAAGATGTTTCACAGCATAAAGGTAGATTTCGCGGTTGAAGTGTGTTCCCTTTGCGCGGGAAATGACCGTAATCCGAGTGATCACGCGGGAATCTGCCGGATATACCTGCTTCAACTTCACCTCATTAAGTCCAATTTACGCTGTGTCGTGGCATGGAAAGGTCGAAGCAATGACTTTATTGGAACATCCTCGTAGTTTTCGTGTAGTTTGATATGCTTGTATTATACAGATCCCTCCAACAATTTGGCACTATAGGCCTTCTCATGATTGTGTGGGTTTTTTTTTTTTGGGGGGGGGGGGTCGTTTTAATGTTAATTTTTTTTATTTTTTTTTTTAATCTTTATCTTTAGTTTTTGTTAGGTTTTCCCCTTTTTAAATTTTTGTATTTCAACACGTCACAATAACATCGAACAGACGCCAATTGTATTCGAAGTTCATTTATAGGCAACGACTTAATTACCACACACACAGGATCTTGTGAATTTTAACACCTTATACGGCGTGTGTTTGTTGATATACTGTCTATATAGCCTCAGCTTGAAGTCAATAAACGTATCTGTGTCAAACTGTATGAAGAGAAACTGGAAAGCCGATTCACAGTGGAGGAAGCGGGCTAAAGACTCTCAGACCTCGTGGTGGAAATAGAAAACCCACGGCCATTGATTGGTGTTTTATTCAATCAATAGGTTGCCACATCAGCGGAAGTCGTGTACATTACAACCGGAGGAACTTGAGCCTGTATTGAGCGACCCAGAGTTATCAAATAGAAGGCCTCTATGTTTGCTCAAACCCTCGGTGCAAAGGGAAACCCGAACCAGGGCTGTGTCCAAACAAAACGCTATTCCAATTCCTTGTGCTTTGAGCGGGATGGAAATTTAATATAGAATCCATTGGATGTTATTAATATCTCAAACTAAAAATGGACAGATTGTATCCCCGTCCGTTCTTTCCGGATATGTACTTTTTTTTCAATTCATGGCTTGTTTTTTAGTAGAAAGCTGTCTGGATGTTGACGAGTTTTTGAAAGAAGAGACTTTTGTGTGTCAGTGTGAAGGGCTTTGATAAGGTTTATCAAAGGATGATATTTCCGAGTTCTGTTTAAGTGTTAGCAATTATTTTCACTTTCATTTTAAACATGATTTTTTATTTTTTTTTCCTATTTTTTTTTTTTTTATAGTCTGTTTCCGTCCTCCAAAACTCTTCGGTGTTCTGTTAATTATTTGATTACAGACACAAATGGTTTTTGAGATTTGCTCCACCACTTTTTGCATTTGGGGTTTGTTATACTATTTTGGGGGAAGAAACGACACATTAAAGGTACGCGCAATTATCAAGATAAAAACTTGTAGATATTCCACCAAAACAGAAATAGTTGTTTCTTGTTTCCTTTGCCTTTCAAAATACTTTTGTAAGAACAAAATGATGAATTCATTTTTTTATACGAAGAGGTCAACTTATATATTCAAATGGCATAATACGATAATAAAGTTAAGTGATGTAAGAAAAATGCAATGCAATTGCGGATATTCCAGAGGTAAATGTTTATAGTTATAAGTTACAAATAATATTACTGATAAGTAATGTTTAAAAATTGCATCGTAAGTGTGGATAATTCAGAGGTAAATATTTATAGAATGATTGGAAATAATAATGAATGGCGACGGTAATAATTCATAGGAGCGAAACATCCGGTCTTCCCTCATTACGCTGGTTCAATTGATTGGTTGACTTAATTACCGGATGTCCTTCATCTGCTGTTTGATTTAGCCTGTTCTTATGTCTCATCCATACGGTATTAGGCAATGAGTGAAGGTAATTCCCAGTCCAGGCTATTAGCTTGACGGAAATGTTAATACAATTACAAAGCAAAAACAAAACAAACAAAAACACTTGAAAATAAATATTCGTTTTGCGGATCTTGGGTTCACTTATTTCTGCCCGTTATTTCATTGTTTTGTTGTGAAACAAATTGTCCTTGAACAATGTACAACCATGTACAACCATTTCTCCATGGTGCAGCAGAGTCATTTGGGAGTAAGGAAAAGTAATTCCAGTGTTTCAATTAATTAGTCGTTACGTTCCCGTCCATAAAGCATTATTACTCAATAAATCATGCCATTTTGCTCGATCCCTTTCCCATATTCATTTTTGTACTTGCGGGAAAATAAATTACCCTCTTCAATTTTCATGGCCGGAAGTAAAATGTAAATGAGATTACGAAAGACATTATGCTGACTGGCTATAATTCCCACCATTCTGTTATTTTCAGTGATATTGTGTGTTCAACTGGTATCACTTTTCTGTTTAGGGTTTAGGCTTTACCCTTTACCATATAATTATGATCACAGCCTCTGTGAGCTGTATAATGATCGCTATACACTTATTATTGACTACGTGTGGTTTATGAATTTCATTTTCGTCTGTACATCATTTAGAATCATGATTTTACAGAATATTAACGCAATGTCCGAACTGATGGCTTCGCGTAATAGTGGCTATGGCTGCAACATTGTCCAGCGGGGTCGTTGCAAGTAACAACTAGTATGTAGCCAAGTTATTTAAACATGGTCTATATACACATACATTATGTCGTTATGTATTGGCGAATAAAATTTACAACAAATTTCACGGTTCATGAATTGAAAAGGTGACGTCATGTATGACATCATCGGACCTTTGCGCAGCGAGCCAAAAGAATGCAAAACAAATTGAAGTTTATACGTATAGGCTATACTAATAGTAATACGCGACAATGGACACGTTTTCCTATATGGAGTTCTAGATGTTGAAGTCACCTTGTTCAACCATTGAGGAAGGAATAGTTCAACACAGATATTATAAGAAAGAACCGTGTGTATGAATGTACCACATTACATGTAACAATACATGATTAATTACCACATAACAAGAGGTGATCATTTCATTGTATGACGTCATCTTTGGGCGTTTGTCTTGTGTAAAGAGTTCTGACCGCTGGGATTATATCTCATTGGTGATCTATTTGTGGTTGGTGCGGTTGGATGACAGTCGATGACAGTCGTCACACGACATGGATATAAAATAATACCTTCATAGCGATAAGGTATTGCTGTTCTCTTATTCGGTACATTCCGGAGACCAGGACAAAACAAAAAGGGGGAAATAAAAGGACACAATTTATAAGGACATTCTAAAGTGGGTGCTCCATAAAGGAATTTGTGTACAAAGTTTATGGGAAAACAGTGAGTATAATTATGGACAATGGAAAGAACAAAAGATGCCTCCACATGGATGCATACAGGGATGCATATTTGTGAATGTGTGGACAGAAAGTGATACCAATTTGAAACTGGAAGAGTAATCTTATGTTTTTTTTTGTTTTTTGGTTGTTTTTTTTTTACATTACAATGAATACAATTTGATCAGGGGCTATCAAGGAAACACAATTAATGTATACAAACTGTCATGTCCTTAAATACATTATTCAAATGGAATCGATAGTGAACAATTTTACGAGTTATGTTCTTTTACAAGGATCCAATAGTGTTTTACTTCAAACTTTAAAGATATTTCGGTCCTTAGTAGCAATGGGAAATGGTTTTTAATGATAAAACATTGCATTCTTGATTGTGACGTGGAAATGAGGAACTTTGGATTGTATTATGCAATGATACTGTGGTATAATTTACAGAAAACCCAACAATTTTCCTGGAAAACAATGTCACGAGTCTGTGCGGTTACGTTAACAATTTTGTGGTATGTTTCGAGGTTACGAATTTGAGGGCCACGTGAACTCTACCACACTCGATAATTGTCAGGGTTTGTTGATAAAACGTGTCAACAATCAGAAGTGAAATTTTGTGTCCGTTTCTACAAATCAATATTCAAAATATGTTTTTGTTTTGGGATGCCTTCATATTGATTTCAGTTCTTGTAAATTGAATACCTGTTTTGTTTTTGTATCTTGTAATTATATACTCGAGTATTTCTTGTGTTACGACATTTTAGTTTTCCTTGTTTTGATCATGGGCTTTGACACAATCTACTTTTTACCAGCAAACCGCCCTTTTGCGTGACATACCACTACAGGATCGCAATAACATTCCAATCCTACAAAACATTTTGTACTTGTTTTTAGTTTTTCCATAAAATCCAAATCGAAACTGGACTCGTGTATCTTCACAATCTCCCACGTGAATAGTTTAAGTGAAGTTTTTTGTTTTTCAATCCATTGGGGGATTTTTTTTTGTTTCAATAATCAGAATCGGAACCGGAACTAAAGATGAGAGACCTTTTTTAAACGGAACGCCAAAACTTCCGCATTGGGTCGTGTTAATTGCCTCTCATGACACTCCTGTTCCTGCAGGATCACGTATACCACTGGGTCAATGATGGATCCGTTTGAAACATAAATCACGATCCCTTATTTTCCAAACGTCACAAGTTTAAGAGCTTGGACTGTTCGGAATCTCAGTAATGCAGTTGATAAATGTGCCCACGCGTCCGTGCGACCCCACTGGTATTTTATAACTGCCATAAAAATGGCTATGATATGAATGGTACATGAACATGCACTATGTGCCTCTCTGACTCTGAGAATCTGTGTAGGGATTGTTGTAGGCCTTATTCTGTTACAATTCTTGTGGTAACACTTGGTTTGATTACCGTCAAAACAACCAGGTTTTTAGACGAGACATCAAGAAGCAAGTTATAAATGTTGACATCAATTAGGAATAAATGAATGGTACGATCTTTTTTTTCCTTTTTTTTCGGGCAATTTTTTTTTTTTTTTTTTTTTTACAATTATCAGACATTAAAGGCAGTGGACACTATTGATATTTACTCAAAATAATTATCAGCATAAAACCTTACTTGGTAACGAGTAATGGGGAGAGGTTGATAATATAAAACATTGTGAGAAACAGCTCCCTCTGAAGTGACCTAGTTTAGGAGAAAGAGGTAATTTTCCATGAATTTGATTTCGAGACCTCAAGTTTAGGAAATCAAGCATCTGAAAGCACACAACTTCGTGTGACAAGGGTGTTTTTTCTTTCATAGTTAACTCCGACGACCGATCGACCTCAAATTTTCACAGGTTTGTTATTTTATGCATATGTTGAGATACACCAAGTGAGAAGACTGGTCTTTGACAATTACCAATAGTGTCCAGTGTCTTTAAGAATCAGCATTCTAAAGATTGTTATGTAGACAAATAAATGAAATGTTAATATTATAGGATGGTCGTATTGAGAAACATAGATGTACCGAACGTGTTGGCCTAAATGAAAGTATCAATTTGTTATCACGGACCATGTGAACTCTTCATTATTTAGAAAAAAATAATCCAAAGTAAATAATTATGTATAAGCAAAGCTTCAAATGTTAGTTCAACAACAACCTTAAAGAAACTTAAATCTTAAATCCATCTGAATGTCTGAGATATTTAATTGTTTTCAATGTTATTTGCAATATCTTATACACAAAAACAACGCATTCCAATTCACATTTTTTAGCTTTCTCTGTGTTGATTTGTTCTAAACCATTCCCTTCACAATTCGCATTATTATTTAGCACGAGTACAAGGCTGGTATAAAGTAATGTGATCGTACGATCGGAAGCCATTTTCTTCCCTAGAGCTGTCAAATCTCGCGAGATTACCCTTACAATTGATACATATATAATTACTTCCGTCGTGTATTGAGTTACAGAACTCCACTGTATACATCGCATCTGTCAAATCGAATACACAACATGCCCCGACACAGTGTTATCAGGATGACGGAACGTTAATGCATGAATAATGAGATCCGGCTACAGGATCGATTAGTACTATTCGAATATTTATGTTGTCGAGTCTCAATAAATTGTAAACCAGATAAATGTGTGTGAACACCAATTTGTATTTTTGTTTAAAGACATTGGACACCTTTGGTAATTGTCAAAGACCAGTCTTCTCACTTTGTGTATCTCAACATATGCATAAAATAACAAACCTGTGAAAATTTGAGCTCAATTGGTCGTCGAAGTTGCGAGATAATAACGAAAGAAAAACACCCTTGTCACACAAAGTTGTGTGCTTTTTTATGCTTGATTTCGAGACCTCAAGTTCTAAACTTGAAGTCTCGAAATCAAATTCGTGGAAAATTACTTCTTTCTCGAAAACTACGTCACTTCTGAGGGAGCCGTTTCTCACAATGTTTTATACTATCAACCTCTCCCCATTACGTGCACCAAGTAAGGTTTTATGCTAATAATTATTTTGAGTAATTACCAATAGTGTCCACTGCCTTTAAGGCACTGATGGACATGTTTGGTAATATTGTCAAAGACTAGTATTCTCACTTGGTTTATCACAGCATATGCATTAAACATTTGGGCTCAATTTTGGACATCGAAGTTGCAACTGGAAAATAAGGAGAGAAAAAACCATGTTGCACATATTATTTTGCTTTCACGCCTGAGAAAGTCAGACCTGTTCTCAGATTCAACTAATTAGTGAGAAATGCATTTTTCTCAAAAACTAGACGTTATTAAGTAAGTGTTTATGCTTATGTTCTGTGAGTAATTACGTGACGTGTAAAATGCTTTTCAGTTTTCATGAGCTTTTTATAGCTGAAGAATGGAATTTAGATGCGGAAGAAAAAAGTGTCATTACATGTATCGACATTTTTATTATAATTTGATTTTCGCAATGCTCATGTGTTGCGGAGGTATTTTTTTTAAACTAATGAGACAAGTTCAACACCACCGAGAGAAACCTTTTTCAAATTAAAAAATGACCAATAATATTTGAGAGTAAATATTATCCAGCTGTGATGTGAATGTAAAGAATTGCGTCCTGTGGTTAGGTCGACATCCGTTTGACATTAAGACGGAAATCCTAAGTAAATAAATACATTTATTATATAGTGTATTAATTATCATCGAGGGCAAATATTGGTGTGATGGGGTTTTAATTGTTGAGCATGTTGACACAGGACGAAACCTATGCAGTGGTACACCAACAATGCGACCTCATGGTTTAAAAGATTCGGGTACTTTTTCAAAATGTCCATAGATTTACATTAAACTTACATGGTTTGAAGATAATGATAGTGGAAAGCTTCCCTTCAAATATTACTTACTGAGGTGCTGTAGTTTTTGAGAAATGAGTATATAAAACAATGTCATGAAAATACGTTTGTAAATGTTTAAAATAATTATTTTCATGACATTGTTTACTCATTTCCCCAAAAACTACAGCACCTCAGCACGTAATATTTTCAGGGAAGCTTTCTACTATCATTATCTTCAAACTGTGTAAGTTTAGTGCAAATCTGTGGACATTTTGTTTTTTGTCCTACAAAAAGTACCCAGACCCTTTAAATGCACAGGGCCGACTTCACAAAGAACTTAGGACGAGTTTTAAGTTAGGACGAGTAACTCGTCCTAACTTGAGATGAGACTAAAGTCTGCTGAACTCGTTGTGAAATCCACCCCTGGCGGATTTGGTAATTGTCAAAGACCAGTCTTCTCACTTGGTGTATCCCAAAATATGCATAAAATAACAAACCTGCGAACATTTGGACTCAATTGATCATCGAAGTTGCAAGAGAATGTGATAGAAAACACCATTGCTGCAATTATTTGTGTGGTTTATTAGATTCCTTTAAAAGGAATGCACTAGACGTTTAAGAGAAATGGAAATTAACGCTTTCGCAAAAACTACGTTACTTCAAATGAAGCCGTTTTCACACTGTTTCTAACAGCTTTCTCCATTGCTCGTTATCAAAGTAAGTTTTTATGCTAACAATTATTTTGAGTAATTAGGCGTCTTTATAACACTGGTCATCTGATTATTTTAACCACAATGTTTTTCCAATCACATGTTGGTAAATCACCCTATACGTTTTACTGGGAATTTGACTAAAGTTTGTGGTTAAAGGCAATCAGTTTTATTTTCCGTGATTCTTTCCTCGGAAATGCGGTCAGACTCAATTTGTTCATGTAATCTTAAACAAAATGGTCAAATTACCACAAGCCTCACTCGTAATGCAAACATGCATCCACTTCAAAATGGAATTTACTTTTTATTTCCAGTAGTCAAGGTTTGTTCGTAAAAAATAAAATAAAAAATAAAACAACTCAACCTTAATTCAAGGCCACGCTACCGATACCCTGCTGTATTGTATTTTCTTCCCTGAAAAAGAAAACGGGAACAATAAACTCACCAATTCCCCCCCCCCCCACCTTTCCAGATTGCATTTTTCTTCCTGCACTCCGAAATTTCCCCTGTCGTAGTGCTTCTCAATTTGGAAGAAAAACAAATTCTAAGACACATTGGTAATTGTCTAAGACCAGTCTTCTCACTTGGTGTATCTTAACATATGCATAAAATAACAAACATGTGGAAATTTGAGCTCAATTGGTTGTCGAAGTTGCGAGAAAATAATGAAAGAAAGAAAAAACCTTGTCACACGAAGTTGTGTGCTTTCATAAAAATATGCTTGATTTTGAGACCTCAAATTCTAAATCTGAGGTCTCGAAATCAAATTCGTGGAATAAAATTCTATGTCACTTCAGAGGGAGCCGTTTCTCACAGTGTTTTATACCATCAACCTCTCCTTATTACTCGTCACCAAGTAAGGTTTTATGCTAATAATAATTTTGAGTAATTACCAATAGTGTCCACTGCCTTTAAACAACAAAAAATCAGGAACATTTTTTAGGATGGCAATTCTAAACTGCAGAAAATAACAAAGTTCGCCCCGATCTGGGCCCAATTTCATGGAGCTTAAAAGTTGTCTGCTAAGCAGAAATTAGCAGGATACCAGTCACAAGATGTACATGTGATATGGCATTGGGTGATAACATTATTCTGGTATAAACCATAAATTTGTTGTGCTTAAGCAGCTCTTTGAATTTGGGCCCTGCTCTTAGTGCCCCATTTCTAATCGTTCCTAAACCACAGCCGAGTATGTATTGCAAAGAAACACTGTTAGGCACAACACTACAACAATGTACGTGTGGTTTGTGAAGGCAATGAACAAAGGAGTTCACTGATATTATCGGAAGTGTCTACACCCAACCTTGGGGGTACTACACGTCATCAGTCATGCCCCGGGGGAAGGGAAAATTTATCACTCACGGTACAAGGTTTTGACAATTTTCTTTACAGTTTAGTTAAAAATAATATCAACTTTAACTTGTTGTTGTTGTTATTGATGTTTTTGTTAAATATCAGGTAAGGTTTGCGGTAACACCATACTGTAATAACGATGACCTCTAATTGCGTTGGGGTGGTTCTGAAAAGAACCGTAGGTTCCAAATATTGTTGTTGGTGTATTTAGTCATTTATTTGATAAAATCTTTAAAGAAATATTTATAGGGATATAAGTGACTTGTTCCAAGACGTTTTTGTTTAAACTTTCATCCAGTTGCACGCACATTTTGAATAGTGTATAGGCCATAGGGTCAAGTATAACGTTTATTCCAATCAAGTTTGTGCTCTTCAAAGCTAAAAGCAAAACAAACTTGTTCTTTTGGACACCTGCGGTTTTCGTCACTCAAAGAAAAATTGTCGACAAGATATTGCATGTAAATTTTGAATAGGCCATAATATAGGGCCAATTAAAACGTTTGTTCACATCAAGTGATTTATACACGTTTAAAGTTTGTGGTCTTCAAAGCTAATGTAAAAGCAAAACAAACTTGTTCTTTTGAACCCCTGCGGTTTTCGTTTAAAAGAAAAAAATGTTTAAAAGAAAAAAGATTTGATGCTTGAACTAGTTCCCTACAAAGTTGAACCAGTGGGGTTTAAAGGGTGCTATTTTGTTTTCGCATCTACTACGTCACAGAGAGGTATATTTGTCATAAAGGATCCATGTGTTAAGGAAACTACACACGGCCAATGTCAAGGTGAATGCTGCGGTTAGAGAGCCTTGATGATTGAAGTGTAACACTTAACCTGATAACCTACAACAACATGACGTTTAAAGGCACTGGACACCTTTGGCAACTGTCAGAGACCAGTATTTCTCACTTGGTGTATCCAAACATAATTTATAAAATAACAAATCTGTAAAAATGTTGACTCTTTGCAAGATAATAAGGAAAGAAAAACACCCCCGTTGCTTTACTTTGTGTGCCTTCAGATGCAAAATAAAAGGTTTCAGGCATATAGAAAGTATTTTATCAGATTCAAATATATTCAAAATATCAAATTCATAATATTTGAGTGAGAAATTACCTCGTTCTCAAAAACTGCTTTAGAGGGCCTAATAAAGATAATGATATTAAGCGCTGTACAATTTAGCAGGGTTCGTTTCTCACAATGCTTTATACGTTCTGTTTATACTATCAGTCTACATTAACAATTATTTTGAGTAATTACCAATTGTGTCCAGTGTCTTTAAGACAAAGCTCAGCCTACCAAGCTACGTGTGTTTACACGTGTCACTATCATTAGTGGATCAAGTGTCATAAACAATAAAGTAGTAGTTTCAATTTACCACGTTAGTGGAACGGAA
Source organism: Asterias rubens (assembly GCF_902459465.1). Taxonomy (NCBI): domain Eukaryota; kingdom Metazoa; phylum Echinodermata; class Asteroidea; order Forcipulatida; family Asteriidae; genus Asterias; species Asterias rubens. The sequence continues at coordinate 1,744,873 of NC_047070.1, forward strand.
CAAACTATCGGGTAAAGGTTATTTTTGAAAAGCATTTGGTTATGGGTTTTTATTTTGGCGGCATGGTCAAGGATGACATGGGTCATTGACGGGTTCAAAAAGGGGTCATGATCGCGTGTGGGGTCGTTATTAATCAGAAGTAAATTAATATTTAGGTTGATGTACGACTATGATTAATATGGATTGGATGCCACGGTTTTATTTATTTAGGGAAATAATTATAACTTGAAAAATAGGAAGTTGAAATTATAATGGTGTTTACTTCAAACTACCCCATGCGCTGCAAGGAAGTATCTTGTAAAGGTATAAATAAAAAATAAATTGTCCCAACGGCCCCCATTAAAATTGTTGGTGGAACATTCCTTTAACATTTTTTATGACAAATATTTGTTATTTCTTCGTAAAAGAAAAGCAACATTTTTTTCTAAATAATGAGCCTGTCAAACAGAAGGTACTGAAAAGAAACAACTTCCACATTGAAGGGTTTGGGTAAACACAATATCCACTGATTTACATTAGAGGAACACGGTTTGGAGATAATGATGGTAGAAAGCTTCCCCTAAAATTTTCCTTGCTGAGGTGTTGTAGTTTTTTGTATAAATGAGTAAAACAATGACAGTCAAGAAAATAATTTTCGTCTTACGAGACGAACATTATTTCAGCATGTTCAAAGTATTTACCAGCATAGGCCTACTGGTAAAAACTTAAGTATTACCGTATTTATATTATACGCATCTCTCCTAAAAACATCGCTCTGCGATTTTCATTTTTTCTCAAAAACTTGACGACTAATAAAGCTAACACGTCCATAGGAAATTACAAACATCTTTAAATTTACAGCTAGTATGGATTAATGTACAGTGGCCAACAAATTGATCTACATAAGCATAAGGTATCACAACCCTTTAAAGAAATGATGTATAGTGTTTTTAATAACTACGAGAGGTGTGCGGTATAACATCATGTCAATATGTCTTTTGGGTGGTGTTGGGTCTGAAAAGAACCGGTGGTTAACGACTCAACGTTTCGATCAGTAATCTACGATAATCTTCAGGAGAACAAGAAATGTTGTAGTGCCCCCTTTAAGATCTGTGAATAACAAACTAGTACTGATCCCATCAGACCCCTCCGGGAACCGGTCACTCAGGTCCTCATTAGATTACTTCCGCGAGTCAATCCGGAACGTTCCAGTTTCTCGGAGTACAGCGGAACTCTTACTGATTTCCCTCAGTGTTCTGCCTTTGGTCTCTTAACTCGAAGTCGTTATAATTCACTGTGTATATTTTAGGATTATGTTGTCTGTAAAATCTTTCGTTTTATTTTGTGATTTCATAATAATCAAGTAATACTGCAGCATCATGTTTGTTAAATCTCTCTCAAAAGATTTCTTTCTGTGATCAGCCAGACTGTTCTGCCAGGCTTCTGTACATGTCCCCCCCCCCACATTCGTTGTACGTTATCTTACATGTTGTAAATTAACTTGAACTTCAGAAAAACGAAACTCTGACTACCTTTTATCGTGTCACATCCTGAGTAGCCCAAACAACATTTCCTTCAAGAGGTCGTTCATTTGTATGGCTGCTGGACTATGTTTAATTGTAGTTTCAATTAGGACGCTATAACAGTCAATAAAAATACATCCCATAAAATTCACCCAAGGTCAGTTCAATTATTGCATTTATAGCATGATGCCATTTTGGTGCTACAGTATTATTTTTGAATAGATTTGGTATTCGTAATCAGTTCAACCTGTTTTTACGAGTTATGTAAGGCGCGAGTGGATGAGTTTTGGTTTTCAAACGGAAAATGTCAATTTTCCTCTAATATGATAATTTGACAGTTCCTTTGTTTTCATGTTGCATGGTAATTCACCTTCCTGATGTATGTACAGCAACAAGTTCACTTACGATAATTGCATCTGTCCTCTATAGATGTTAAATATGTTTATCATAGTCAAATTATAGAAATCTTGAGTTGGTTAGTCAGTATATTATGGTGTATTGTTAAATCCCAAAAGATGATACCAATAGGATTGTAACAATGGACATGTGTTTTCGGTTTCAGATGATTGTCAGTATATTATCATGTTTTGTTACAACACTACAACAGATGATAACAATAGTGTATTGTTACAACCATTGTTATTGTTACAATCTTCTAAAGGATTGTAACAATGGTAATGACATGTGCTTTCGGTTTCAGATGATTGTCAGTATATTATCATGTTTTGTTACAACACTACAACAGATGATAACAATAGTGTATTGTTACAACCATTGTTATTGTTACAATCTTCTAAAGGATTGTAACAATGGTAATGACAGGTGCTTTCGGTTTCAGATGATTGTCAGTATATTATCATGTTTTGTTACAACACTACAACAGATGATAACAATAGTGTATTGTTACAACCATTGTTATTGTTACAATCTTCTAAAGGATTGTAACAATGGTAATGACAGGTGCTTTCGGTTTCAGATGATTGTCAGTATATTATCATGTTTTGTTACAACACTACAACAGATGATAACAATAGTGTATTGTTACAACCATTGTTATTGTTACAATCTTCTAAAGGATTGTAACAATGGTAATGACATGTGCTTTCGGTTTCAGATGATTGTCATTATATTATCATGTTTGTTACAACACTACAACAGATGATAACAATAGTGTATTGTTTGTTATACAACCATTGTCATTGTTACATCCCTCTATTGGATAATAACAAAATGACAGGCACTTTCGATTTCAGATCTAAACTTTTTTATAGGTCGAGGATTGTTTACAAGTTCTAGATCTGGATAATTGTTCTCGACGCTCTTAGAGCCAAACAAGAAGAAAAGATGATAAAGAAATTTTGGATGTGGGAGGAAAACCCCAGAGACTGATTCAGTCAGGGAAAACCCACGCAGTCAAAAGTTAAAGATTACTAAAGCCCCAGATACTCATCTACTTATTATTACATAATACATTGATACACAAGACGCTGGATTGTTGTCCATGACCACGCCCTGGTCTATGCAGCAGGAAGTATAAGTCGCTCTCTGATTGACTTGGGAATAGAATGACAATGGGCAGTGTTGATTCAAACATTTTCATCTTTCGGACTGCCTCTATTTAGCTACCGGGTAATCTCGGTGGTCTAGTTTGTAAAACACTGCTCTAGAGTTCCAAAGGTCGTGGGTTTGAATCCCACCCGAGTAATATGCCTGTTGTTTTCTTCACAGAGCTCGGGGGAGTAGATACTACGTATACACATCGGTGTATTCGGGTAAAACCAAAGTCAATATTCTGTATCCCCGATGTAAATTTCGATCTATTTTTTCATCTTTATTATTCATTCTGTGTGTCATTTCCAGGTGGCTTCAATAAATTCAGCTCGGAGTATTCCTCGTTGTGCACAGCATCTTCAATCCAGTCTAAGCCACCCACCGAAGCAGCAGCAGCAACAGCAGCAGCAGTAGAGCCTCCTGCCGCCGTTGTCCCACCCTCACTACGCCTACAGCGTCTCACGAGGTGCGCCACTGTACCTCTCGTACCAACCTCAGCGAATGAAACCTCAATACCAGCCCGTACCATCCCGATCCACACCGAGGGTGAACCGGTCCAGATCCTCCCTCATCTGTTTCTTGGGAACGCCTTCCACGCAGCTCGGCGAGACCTCCTTGAAGTCCATGGAATCACGGCTGTGCTGAACGTCTCTCGATGTGTTCCGAACTACTTCATGAATGATGGCGCGATCACATACAAGAGCATACCTGTGGATGATGATAACGAGGCTGATCTGTTGTCATGGTTTCCTGATGCCATTGATTTCATAAGTAAGTTTGTCCACTAAAGCTAAAAGCAGGACAGTTCTTTTCAGAACTGAGAAGTCTCCCGGACCGAAAATCTACTCCGCGGTAGTAGAATGTAAAGCAAGACAAGTTGTCAAAAGAACAAAATCCACTTTGCATGCAAAATCTACTCCGCAGTAGTAGAAAAGCAAGTAGTCTCACACTCTACCTGTAGATACACACATGGTGTAACCACAAACCAAAACATTAATACCTCACCATGCAACTCCTCAAATTTCATTCATTCTAATCTGGGGGTTTTCAACCAAGAATGCAGCGAAAAAAGCTTGTCAGACACTTTCTGATCGGTACCATCCCCCAATGTATTCATCTAATACATTTTGGTACAACAACCCACTGTATCGTCACACTACCCATGCAAGAACACTGGAAGACAAATTCTTATTATTGGTTCTTTTTTGTTTATTCATTTGTTTAGATGCTGTCCAACATGCTGGTGGCTCTGTCCTGATTCATTGTCGAGCTGGTATAAGTCGCTCAGCCACCGTCTGTCTCGCCTATCTCATGAAGGTTCAATCCATGCGACTAGAGGAAGCCTTTGAGTTCGTTCGCAGTCTCCGCAAAGTCATCTCTCCAAACTTCTCATTCATGCTACAACTTCTGAAGTACGAGGCCGAACTGAAACAGCAGCGGGACAACCCCCTCCAGCTGCCGGGCAGAGACTGTCAGACGCCCCATGACTTTAGGAAGTCACTGCCGGTGCTTTTCCCCGGTGCCAGGAGGACCCGGAGTGCATCCCTCCCGTGTCTGGTCCCAGCCTCTGATAAACCACGACACCAAGTGCCGCAGCCAAAATGTCCGTCCGTATTTAATTTTGCAATAGCGCCCTCTTGTGGTTGGCAACACCCTGACCATGGACAGGGCGCCAAACCAATTTGTTCGCCATCTTAGGAACAGAGAGAGACAACCATTATAAGTAAATTGTATATTTTGTATATTGTATAAAAGTTGATGTGTTTAACTCAAGAGATAACTTATTCATGATATTTTTCACATTTTAAAGTCAGAATAAAGTGTTTTGTATAAAACAGACCCAGTGTGATTGATAAAGTCAAAATCCAGTATTATAAGATTAACTATAAGCTATTGTCACAAACAAGCTATTTTTATTTCCTAAACATGGTGTGAAGTGAGCGATTGTTAACAAATTTTGAAGTTTTTACAGTAAATGTTATTATGTGGTTGTTTTTTAAGCTAGTTTTTAAATTTTTCACAATATACACCCACCCAAGTTCACATTCAGATCTGATCCAATGATAGTATATACTGTTTCCATCGACTATGCCATCGACCCTTCAAAATGACTGTATAATAATTATAGTAAGTATTCCTGACAACTCGGACCATTCAGACAGTCCCTGCTGCACTTATTTACAATGTGGAAATGTCAGTTTACACCAATCAATCAGCATTTTTTCAAACCGCTGTGTTGTTCTGTGAACTTTTACACTAAGTTCACTCATTTTCCCTGTCATAAAAACAGGGTCTATATACACGTAGCAGATTATTCGGGTCATAAAATGACATGAAAAAGATAGTTTTTTTTTTTCACAGCGAGTTTTCGAACAGTTTCGAACAGATGACAAGCAGGATACTATTTAGTCACAATGGTATGAAATGATATCTTGGATGGTTACCGTATTATAATAAGCTCTTTAAAATCAATATACCAGGGCCGTAAGCACCTCTTGTAACAGAGAGTGGCATTTTGAAGTAGAATATAACTTTATAACTTCATAATGTTGGGGAAGAAGGGCAAGACAATTTGGGCGGGCGCTTTGTTTACATCTCATTTTAATATTATTTACATCTTTGTTCCGTCGTGTATTTTTACAGTGAAAGTATTACCCTTTATTTATTTAAACCTAATATAATTTTGTTGTTAAGGTTTTGTATGTATTTTGTGCAATTTGTTACACATTTATTATACATTTGTACACTATTTGTAAGAAACCAAGTCGACTTGCCACTTTTGCTATATATGCCGTTTTTAAGCACGTTGTGACGTCATCAAGTTGGAGTGTTCCGGAGCTCCTGTTTTGTAAATTTTTTGTGTTTTATTAATTAGCAAAATATTCGTTTAATTTATGCTGAAAAGTGAGATTGTATTTTGATGTCGGCGGCTTTTTGATGCCGGCGACTGTTTCATGTTCCATTCAAAATAAACATCGAATGTTAAAGTATTATTAACACTTTGACTCAATGGCCATTATTTCATGTCAATTACTTTTGAAAGACACTGGACACTATTGGTAAGTGTCAAAGACCAGTCTTCTCACTTGGTGGGTCTCAACATGCAATCACAAACCTGTGATAATTTGAGCTCATTTGGTCGTCGAAGTTGCGAGATAATGATGAAAGAAAAACACCCTTGGCACACGAAGTTGTGTGCTTTCAGATGCTTGATTTAGAGACCTAAAATTCTAAATCTGAGGTCTCGAACTCTAATTCGTGGAAAATTTCTTCTTTCTCGAAAACTACTCCATTTCAGAGGGAGCCGTTTCACAATGTTTTATACCATTGACAGCTCCCCTTTAGGCCTACTCGTTACCCAGTAAGGTTTTATGCTAATCATTATTTTGAGTAATTACCAATAGTGTCCAGTGTCTTTAAGTGTTTCCTTTATTATTTATACTCGACCAATAGAGTCTCTGAACAAGTTATTAACTTTGGGGGGGGGGGGTATATATCTCCAGTTAAATTTAGAATGACCTTTGCGTTGTTTACATTTTTCTGGCGGTTTATTAGGACAGTGCATGGTAGCCATTTTGCAGCCATCTTGAATTTCTTCCATTGGTATCAATGTTACCAAACCGAGGCTGGAAGAACAAAATAGTCTGGTTCCTATTTGCAAAATGGTTATTAGCATTCATTATTGGTATTCGATACGATCGAGGAGTATGACCAATATGGAGGAAGCATGATAAAGGTCAATAGTTGTTAGACTGCATGCTGCAGGAATTACATTTACAAAGATGTGGGTTCGAATTATACAAGCTGCTGATCATCCAACGACTAGAATCAGCATTGGGCCCTACTGAATCACAGTTTCTTGATTTGTACAACTCATTCATAGAAGCTAAACCAATGCTTGTATGAGAGAGATTGGCTGGTGCCAGCTTGGTGTTAAACTCCCTCGCGGGAGTTTGCCGAGTAGTTCCTTTGACAGGTGAAGATTTTCAATTGTAAACAAACGAACGCTCGTCCAAAATTTCAAATGACACACAATAATTACGATTCGAACTCCCCTGGTCACGAGAGGGCGCAATAACATTAAGAAAGCCACTACTTCGGTCAAACCATGGAGTTCTTCCTCCGTGGTCAAACAAAAAAACGTATTTTGGGTTGTGCATAGAGACATGACATGTGCTGTGTAACGTTTGGAGAGAAATGTAGCCCATTTCACGTCAAGGTATTTTCAGCAAACTGCTGTTAGAAAAAACAAGGTTTGAACTTGCCCTTAACAAACAGGGAATAATCAAACAACTACAACCGAGATCTAGTGACGTTTGAGTATTCGTATCTCATGCACGAGTAGACATACATGTTGTCTGTTGTATACACTCTCCCCCCCCCCCCCCCCCCGTCCACTCCCGCAACCATATACTCGACCTAAACGCCCTCTATGCCCCTACCATAGAGCTATATAAAAGTTCTTTTAAATAACAGCTCTATGACCCCCTACTAACAGCCGTTTGTCACACTTCTATATTCAACTCAAATTCTGATTATGGATATAGCTTTGTAGCCTGAACATCTGACGTCACGCTCGGTCGAGGCTCATGGGTTACCAGAAACCTTTCCCGTGGGCCTACGAATGCACCAGCAATTTCAAATTGAGATTCCACAGTAATTTATCAAACAAAATACTTGATGTACAATCATTACGGTGCAAAACAACATCGGACCAATCAAAACACATGGAAAGCTTATACGTCATTTTACGTTTATCCAATGAAATCATTGTAAAACAAGGGCCCAATTTCATAGAGCTGCTAAGCACACAAATTTGCTGAGCATGAAATTTTTGCCTTGAAAAAATCAGGATTACCAACCACATTTCCACGTGATTTTCAGGATCAGCAAACAACAGCTGAATACCAGTATCAAGCAATATGCAACAGATGGAAATTTGGTTGGTTATCCTGTTTTTATCAAGGAAGAAATTTCATGCTAAGCAAATTTTTGTACTTAGCAGCTCTATGAAATTGGGCCCAGGGGACCGATCTCGGAGTCTATAGAGGGCGCTATTTCATTTCGCTAATGTCGGAAGGAACTCTAACTCATTACTTATGTCCCGATTATTTGACTATGGGTTTTACAGTTACAACGAACCAGAGTTAGGCCGTGTCCGAAACGACGACTTCGGCTACAGCTACGTCTAGATCAGCGCGTCAACCAGTGTTGAAGAATAGGCAGTAGCTGTAGCCGAAGTCGCCGTTTCGGACACGGCCTATGTCTCAATGGCTCCCACCATCAACAAGTAAGAATTCAAAAACTTGGGTACAACACGTGGAAGTTTTTTTGTATCTACTCGCCTATCTACGGAAGCGTATTGATGCCCTGACATGAATAAGAAAAACCCCTCTCTTATCGTGTTCGTATACTTCATCTTATCATGTACGTTCACGATCCAATTTTTACTTACTTTTTACTTATTGTGTACGTACACGATAAGAGAGTTTGTTTTTTATTCATGTGGCGGCAGTGTGCTTCCGTACCTTACCTATCAATTGCTGCGGTAAAAAAACAAGCATGGTTTTATTTTCACTATTGATTGGTGTTCTATGGAAATATAGGTCCATCACAACAACTGCATCATGAATTGTGTGAAAACGCCACCTATTGACTCTTCAATTTGGGTCAAACTGTTGGATTCCGATACTGAAAGTACGAATCCATCACCAGGAACTTACTCATTATTGTGGATGATGGTAGCGAAGTGTTAACACCGTGTCCCGTCGATTAAAACAGTTAAAGCAAGAATAAATAACACCACAGAGACGCGGAATGGAACAAAACCAACATCTCCTATAACTCCAACTACAGTAAGTTGAACTAAAAATAAGCAAACTAATAAACCTAACAAGTCTGCAATTTTTTTCATTTTCTGCCTTCCTAAATCCGGATTTTTATCATCGTAAGTGAACAACGCAGTTCAAAATGTCTAGGCTTACTAGCACAACATAGGAAAGAACGTTCAGACCAAACCCAATTCTATTTTTTTTACCATAAAGCAAAACAAATTTCAGCCCAAACCTAACAACATTTCAAAGTTTCTACTAGCAGAATATTAGAATGATGAACGTTTCGGTTTAAACCAAAATATCAAAATTTCTACTAGCATAACATTTGAATGAACAATACAGACCGAACCAATGGGTTGTCCACTTTTGGTCCTCCATAAAGTCACCGGTATTACGGAACTCACTAGATGGGTAGCGGTTGCATGGAAACAATTAAATGATTAAAACAACTAAGAAAATTGAGTTCCTTATTGCAAAAACTTGGTTGGGTTCTTTGCTAACATATGCAGGTTCATTTTGTGCCGTTTTTGCGACTCAGTTTTGGGTTAGCGACTCCGGCGTAGCACTCGTCAGAATGATGACGGGACTTAATGGCAAAGTATCAGGGAGCGATTTCGTCCAAATATTTGTTTGCGTAGGAAAACTACTGTGCATTTTTTTTTTTTTTTTTTTACCGAAATCATACTTTTGTTAACTATATAGCAGTCCATACATTTTGCAATCAGAAGTTAAGAATTATTTTTAAATACTGCAGGTAATGTAAACCTGCGAACAGTATGGTTTCCACGCGGGAAATGCTGTGGTTGTGAATGCTGTCGTGTATTCTTCATTGGTAAAATAAAAATCCAAAAGTCACATCTCCCGGCATAAATCTGGGAACCGTTCGATTGTGCTAAATCATATATGGACATGAATGTAGATATCAAAAACTAACTGTGGAAGTTTCATTTCAAAAGGTAAAAGCATTTTCGATATATCGCCGAAAATTCTGGAGCGGATATTATTGTTCGGGAAGAATATAATCCGTAATATTGTAACGGAAACGGAACCAGACCACAATATTATGCAATAGATATCGGATGATCAAGGCAGGACCAGACTATTCTCTATGACGACATTTTCAGAGAAAGTTAAAGGCACTGGACTATCGGTATTTACTAAAAAATTATTGTTTCCATGAAAACTTATTGGCATAATACCTTTCTTGGTGACGAGTAATGGGGAGAGGTTGATGGTATCAAACATCGTGAGAAACGGCTCCCTCTGAAGTGCCATAGTTTTCGAGAAAGAAGTAATTTTCCACGAATTTGATTTCAAGACCTCAGATTTAGAACTTGAGGTCTCGAAATCAACCATCTAAACGCACATAACATCATGTGACAGGGGTGTTTTTTTTTTCATTATCTCGCAAGTTCGATGACCGATTGAGCTCAAATTTTTACAGGTCTGTTATTTTATGCATATGTTGGGATACACCGACTGTGAAGGCTAGTCTTTGACAATTACCAATAGTGTCCACTGCCTTTAACAAACAATATTGGATAGAAATATATTGATAAAAAACATTGTGAGAAACGGCTCCCTCTGAGAACGTTTGGGAAAGAGGTAATTTCTCACTCGAATAAAATAAGACTTCATTTTATAGGAATCTAAAAGCTCACAGCTGTGTGCAACATGGGTGTCCGCTTTCTTTCATTATTCTCTTGTAACTTCGATGACCAGTTGAGTCCGAATTTTCACAGTTTTTGTTATTCATGTTGGGATACACCAAGTGAGAATACTGGTCTTTGACAACCCAAAGGTGTCCAGTGCCTTTAAATCTCTTTCATTCCATGTCAAGCCAACTTTGCTGTACTCAAATATCAATGCATAATGCAAGATCATCACCATGCAACTGTTTTCTCCCCCACCCTAGCCTCCAGAATGTTAGGTAATACTACTCCCATCTATCAGCAAATGTTTCAATGAGAACATCTCAAGAAAGGTGTTGCAAGAGCATCCGGGAACAGAAAATGGCAAGGACCCAAACTCGTTAGCTACATGTAGACCAGAACACATCAACAAACATGGCTGCTGAAACAACAGATTCAACTCGGGTGAAAAGAAATGATGTTTCAAATTCCACCAGCATGAACCAAACTTCGGAATACATGTCTGGAACTACACTTTCGGAGCAGCCGGATTTCTCCTCCTATAATACTACACCAATAATCAACACTACGTCCGGATTGTTTAATACCACAAGCAACACTACTTCTGGGGTTTCGGAACCCACTGCTAGTGTATCTTCGTGGGTGCCTCGAGAGCCTAGCATTGATCTTCAGGTGATCATACCTCTTTGTGTGGCCACCGGAATTGTTTCTTTTATTATCATTGGTCTCTGCTGCTTCATGAAGATAAACGAGTATGTCAACTTTCTTTACTTGGGGGTTTTATTTCCTAACGAAATAAAGCATAAAGTGCAGATCGTTTTCCAGATGGGTAAAACATTCCATAAGAGATAATATTGTCACAATGTATAAACAAAGCTTAGGGATATCTTAAAATTATAATAAGTTATAATATTTATCATCATTATTATTATGATGATAAATATTTTAATTGGTTCAAAACCCTAATGAATTGTTCTTCAATTTACTTTCTGATATATTACAACTTCTGAAAACTATAAGTCTTTTGGTAACATTTAAACTCATTGCCAGAAAACGACTCATCGAACCTTAAATCCCAAATTAGCAATCGTGGCTGGAGTCCCATCTCAAAACAGTTTGCTAATGATCTTGGCGGTTAAGGTGCACCAGACTATTCTCACAGTAGACCACATAGAGACAACATAGCCCTATCTAAAAACTACATTAAATGACTGATATTAATAGATTGAAACTTTCATCAGGGATAAAGAATATTAACTTTGGTACCCATATGCCTATACACCCACCGATGACTGTGTGCTAGCACCGTATAATCAGTAGGGCCTACTTTCCTTAGCTCTGTGAAAAAAACCCGTATTTTTCTCATTTTTCTTTGCCAGTTTGATGCCGAGTTTCAGCCGTAGTAAAAGACGTTCTATGAATGTAAGAAGAAGACCAACTCCAACATCACAACCCAGACAAGAGGCTCCTGGTGACACAGTCTTACTGCACAAACGGCACTCAGTATCAGCACCCAATCTATGCATGGTCCCATCCCACTCCTACCCAGCCTTTATCACCACAAACCAGAGAGTAATACAAATCCGACCTCCAGCCGAACGTGTCCCGAACACCACCGCACACTCAGACGATGACATTCATGCAGACATTCGATTGACCCAGAATAAGACATTTACTCAGAAGGGTCAAGTAGACGCTTACATGCTTGGACAAGAACTCAACATGGTGCCAACCAAACCAAACTCGATTGCGAGCAAAATATCGAACCCTCATCTCTATCAGAGTGTTAAGGCGGCTCAGAACATGAAGTCCTCTGATCATGGGCAATTTGCTTCGATTGGTAAACGGCGCTTAGCGCAGGCAAGAGTAGGTCAGGTACAGTTGACCCAACTGTGGAATCAAAATTAAGTGTTTTCAGATTGAATTCATAAGAAAATAGATTTAGCTGTTGCAAACAACTTATCAACCAAAAGAACCGATGGTATAAAGCTTTTAAAAAAATAGTTGATGGCCTGACGTTTCGATCCTATCAATGTCTCGAAGGATAAATATCCCTTCGAAAAAGCTTTCGAGAAAAACTGTGTTGGGTTGAAACGTCAAGCCATTGTCTATTTTTTGCAGATTGAATTTAGGCATGAAAGTATAGCTTAAGTACAACACAAACTTGCCTATGCTCCCATTCACTCTCGGTGGTTAGAACAAAACGCTCTAATCTGTACATAGGTAAATCATACTGCATAGTTCCATATCACAACAGGTGGAATGCCGAATAAAGGCACTGGACACTATTGGTAGCTACTACAATAATTGTTTGTTTAGCATAGTAACGAGCAACGGGGAGCTTTTGATAGTTTAAAACATTGTAAGAAACGGCTCTCTCTGAAGTAACGTAGTTTTTGAGATAGATGTAAGTTCTCACGCAATTAATATTTTAACACCTCAGGCCTGACGCTTTTTGCTAGGCAATATGAAAGCACGCAAATTTGTGCAACAAGAGTGTTTTTTCCTTCATTAATCTCTTGCAAATTCAATGACCGATTAAGCCCAAATTTTCACAGGTTTGTTATTTTATGCAAATTTTGGGATACACCAAGTAAGAATACTGGTCTTTGACAACTACCGAAGGTGTCCAGTGCATTAACATAAATTTGCCAGCTCCCATTCACTCTCGGTGGTTAGAACGAAACACTCAAACTGTACATAGTAAAACGTACTGCATAAGTCATATCATAACATGGAGAATAACATATCATGTCAAGAAATAACTGAGCTGTATAAATACTAAACAATGCTTGAGAAATGTAGTGCCTTTCCTTTCAAGACGTCTACGTTTTAAACATTGTTTTATTGCTTTAGGATTTTAAATGTAGGAGGAAAAATAGCCACAAATAATCAAATAATCAGAGTATTATGTGCTCCACTTAATAAGTAAAGTACGGATCCAAAATGACATTGAGTTTACTGTAATCAATTAGAACCTTGTGAACTTGTTTATTGAGCACCTTAATTGATTCCATCAACTCCTTTTTTAATTTTCGCAATTATTTACAAAGTAATGCGTTATGAAAACAGCCGGGTTCAATAACAGTGTAAATAACAATTAAGTATTGATAGCTTCACACCGCTACATGTGTAGAATTTCCCACATTACTAGAAAACTTGGTTCATTGTAATCTCTGTATATTCTCATCTCTTTCGCGTCACCAACCCATGACGTCATGCACAAGTGGGCGGGGCATCAGGGAGGAGGAAACTCTTAAAACCCAAACGTAGTGGGAATTTTGTTCTAAGGATATAGAGCCATTGCTTTTTGCTAAAGGCACTGGGCACTATTGGTATAGTTACTTAAAAAAAAATAGCAATGGAGAGCTGTTGATAGTAAACAACATTATGAGAAACGGCTCCCTGTGAAGTAACATACAAAGGGGAAAAGGTAATGTCTCACTCAAATTTTAGAATACTTCAGGCCTGAAGCCTTTTATTGGGCACCTGAAAACACACACATATTGAGGAGCTTCTTAAGTACAAAAAGCAGTAATATAAGCACAACAAAATTATGCTCAATAATATGTTACACGTTCAATTTGCGAGAGGTGCCCTTCTTAGTTATGCTTAGCAGAAATGAGAAAGTAATATTTGCTTCTCCTAAAAGTAATTTAGCCCAGAACAACTTAAAGTCACCTGGAAATAGATTTTTGTTTTCTTTCAAACATAAGAGTATATGATTACGAACAATAAAACAATTTTTTTAGTAATTGTTTGTCACGATTTATATGTTTAAAAAATATATAAAGTTGTTTGGGGGGCTGACTCCGCCTACCCCTTTTGTGACGTCAATCGAGGCAGACTTTGCCTGCAATGCGTGCATGTACGTCCAAGTCGTGAGTTGGTACATTTCAAAAAGTGTTTTTCTGCATTCAGCAGCAATACACCTGGTCGGCATTGCCGGGGGAAACAAAATAAAAATTCTTTTGAAACGTACAAAATCACGACTTGGTCCGTACATGTACTTTGCAATTGTGTTTACTCTACGCATTACAGGCAAAGTCTGCCTCGATTGACGTGACGAACAGCGCCCTCTCGGGTCGGGGTCTACTCTTAAATTTATAAATAACATAAGAACTGATTTTTTAAAACCTTAGTTAACTGTTTATTCACATTCCAATCATCAAAACACATATATTAGTGCAAAAGCTTTATTTTGAAAAAATACCACTTCCAGGTGACTTTAAGTAATGTCCTTCGTAGAATCTGTGTAATTCTAGGCCTGTTTTTGCAATGGAGATCACTTTACTTTTATTATAAGCAATTCGTCAGATACTAACTGGAAATTCCCTAAAAAGAAAAAGGAAAACGCAATTTGCAATGGCAATGTTTTCTGTTTCGGTTTTTATCACGAAGTTTCCCCTGTTCTGCCTCATGAGTAAAGCAGACTATACCGAAAGTAGGAAGTATGACACCAATTTAGCAGTGAAGATTCCATTCCGTGTGTTTTCTTAACTTAATCTCTTGAATCAACTTTCAACTTTTATGTGTTACACCGTTTTATAAAATGATTTCCGGATGAATTATAGAAACTATGAACCTACACATCAATGATGCTGATTTCTGAAACAACATTATTGTGGACTTATGATAACACACAATAAGTACGCAAGGTATGCAAGTCATGTTGACTTTATGTTTGTATTATAACGATGTATTTACTGAAAGAGCGTAATAACGATGATATAAATAAAACACGGCCTACGCAAGGTAGCAATTCATGTTGACTTTATGTTTTTGTACAAATACATCGTTGTACGTATTTAACAGGGTTTGGATTCTTATAGATATCGATATTTATCACAATAAAATGTTTGATGTTTTCCCGATAATGTTGTTCTTACTATGCAACATTGTTAGAAACGGCTCCCTATGAAGTAACGTGGTTTTTGAGAAAGAGGTAATTTCTGACTCAAAAGACTCATGAAGCCTTTTTAGGCATCTGAAAGCAGGAAGGTTAAAGGGTATTTTGGCAACTTCAATGACCGATATTGAGTCCAAATTTGTCAAGATTTGATATTGTATGCAACTATTGGGATACTGGTCTTTGACAATTACCAAAGGTGCCTTGAAACACAAAGGGTGGAATTAATAGAATGGAAAGGAGGATGTTTGTGTAAAGCTCAACAGGTTATTAGTAATTTCTTGCATGTTCGAGAAATGATACAAGATTCACAAAAATACTACCTTAGGTTTCTCAGTAATTTGCTTGTGTTTTTACATATTTTTTTGTTGTTCTCTTTTTATAACCATTGTATTGCTTTTTCTTGTAAATCTTTGATGTGCAATTTTTTAATACATGTATGTGTTTTTTTTCATGTTTGCTGGCAAATAAAATGAAATGAAATGAAATGAAATAGATAGTGAAGATAGTCCTAAAGGATTTTGTGCTCACATTGAGAAGCGTTGTGGCAAATCTGTGTTTGCTGTGTGCTAGTGTGCTTGTAAATGCTGGTTAATTAATGAGACTTTTGAAATGCTCTTGAGAACGTTCAGTTCAGGAATGGAGGTAGGGGGATTTCTACCTCCATGGTTCAGGCTCAGTCACACGCTAGCCTGAACATCTGACGTCACACTTCGAGGCTCGTGAATGACTGCATGCAGGCAACCGAAAGAAAGCTTTCCATATCTGTGTTTTGATTGGTCCGAGGCGATGTTTGTCAGCCGCACCCACATCATCCCGACCAATCAGAACACAGATATGGAAAGCATACGTCACTGCACGTTCACCCAAATAAACTATTGTATCCAATAAAATCACTGGTTCTGAAAAGCAAGTACCTTTCTTTATCATTGTGGATAAAGACAGGGGACCAGTCTACTTGCCAGTTTACCTCCGTGAACTTGGGGGAACCATCTATACCGTGTGAGACTTACGCGCTAGTGTCAACATTCCCACCACACAGATGTTGCACTGTGTGAAGTTATGATTTGTGAAAATATTGGCTCTTGCTAAACAAATGATCTCGTATCTACTATCTAAGACTAAGAATTTAAAGGCACTAGGCACATTTGGTAATTGTCAAAAAACAGCCGTCGATTTCACCAAACTGTTCATAACTTGAGATTAATCTTAGGACTTAGGACGAGTTAAGCTCCGTATCAATATATGTAAGACGCATTGAACCCATCCCAAGTTAAGACAAGTTATATATTCGTACCTTTAAAACTTTCCTTATAACAACTTTCTAACTTTTAGTTGATTTTGTAACAATAATAATGTACTTCCGAATGTTTCGGCATAAACTAGGAATTACCGTGTTTCGTTTAAAGGTTTAAAACAATGTTCACAATGCAAGTTCATTCATGACCGGACTCGTGCAACAGAAAACAGGAATTGCATTTAAAACAAATAACTAAAGAGCTGAACTTTATCAATAATAATGTTTGGTTAAACATGATTTTATTAAGAATGTTTTGTTGTGGGTTTTTTTGTGTGGGGGGGTTCATGTTGTGTGTGTTTGTGTGTTTGTTCTTTGTTTTGAGCTGGGGCTCAATATTGGCGTTTTGGTCGCGGTCGCATGAACCTGAAATGTTCATCGGGCCACTCGCCTGAAACTTTACGAACCTTTCGAGCCACTCTTAAACGTGTAATCACAACAAGCTCATGTATTGCAGATCTACCTCAAAAGATTACATGCTAATATGCCGTTACTAATTAAACAGGAAACTTGTATATACTAATCATATTAAAATAGTAATTGAAACGCAGTTAAGATAATAATTGAAAGTTAGTACATACGCCTCACCCAACCAAAGGAAATTAGACTCCTTTCATTGACGTCACAATAGCTGACACCCTACCTCGGAGAAATCGTGTCAAATCTCATGCTTCACTTGCAGTTCCCGCTATCAGTTAAAGTAAGAAAGGAAAGTGAACATTGAGGGGTATGGTTTTGCCTTGTGTCGCTAACGCACTGCACCGTGAGGCTAGCATGGGACCTGAAAATGGGTCCACAGTCAGGCCGTGCTTCCAGTGCGTAATCCCCCGGTTACTTGTCCGTGTCACGCTCGGTAACCGCCCGGAAACTAATCGCCTAATCTGCCCACTATGGACACAATTCGGATGAAAGGACAAATCAAAATAATATTTGAGGCTTCCTCTTATCACACAGTCAGTGATTTCAGGCTGTTTAAGACGTTTGTTTGTTCACTAACGGCTGCCGCTCGATCGTGTCAGCGTCGGATAATTGTTTGTTTTGGTAAAGTGTGTTACGAAATAAGGCATTATTTGATTTCAAAACCAATTCGAAACTAATTTAATCTGTATGGTATTAACTGGGGCATGAATGAAAACACGGTTATCTTGCCAGACGGAAGTATGTTCAATGGTTTGAAATCGATTTATTGTCAGAGTCTTGAAAAAATAATAATTTGACGAAGACCATTGAGTTATTGTGGCAAAATTAGTTGGATACAATGAGCGCGAACTAAAGCTATTGTTGTCATAACAACTGAACGTCAATCAATAATGGGGAAACAAATACCTTGAAATTAATTCCAGCGATTGAAAATGAAAGCTTTTCGATCTTTCAAAACAAGAACCAGGTCGGTAAAGAAGACGTCATTCGGCAGATGGGGGTTGGGTTCCCGATGGAACCTCCCATTAAATATAGGAAAAGTGTGCAGACTGGTGGGCATGCTCATATTGTGTGCACTCACTGTGTAGCCCACCCTCACTAAGGCCGTGTCCGAAACGGTGAGTTCGGCTTGAGATACGACTAGATCGCGCGCGTCTGGCTATTCTTCATCACTTGCAGACGCAGTGATCTAGCCGTAACTCAAGCCGAAGTCGCCGTTTCGGATCTGGGCCAGTAGTTCTAAACAACAAGTAGGCAAACTTGCATACCACAGGACTGATCTTATATATACCCAAGTCCAAACAAGTTGCTTTTGGGTGACATAGGAGTCTAGGAGATGGAGAGAGATATGCCATAGTAACAAAATTGCCTATAAGACTGTACGGGTTAGCTACGGTTTAGGGAAGTCAAAGTTACGGAAAATTATTATTGAACATTTATACCAGGTCAAAAAAGTAGGTCAGGCAACAATTTTCGTTAATTTATGTTCTGTAAATCGATAATATTTTGTGATCGCTGTTGTTGTCGATATGTGTTCAGCGTGGTTGATTTGTTGTTTAACAAGCGTCCAATGTTCGTGCAATTTTCTAGCACTACTACTACTGCATGCTAATGTCTGCCCCATGTCAAAGTCACTGTCGTTCTGTCATTGTCAATGCTGTTGTCATTGCTGTTGTCATTGTCGTTAATGCTATCAACGTTGTGTACTTTTAATTCCAGATCCTTAATTTAAAAAGACACACTTCAATACTTTCAAATGAAAATCATAAAATTGTCTCAGTTTTTAAAATATGTCAATGGAATCCAATTTCGGAATTCTGTCAATGAGCATATTAAAGCAGGACGTCATAACTGGACATTTACATGGGAGGGCATAGCCATAATTTGGGTGGGGCTATCTAACCATCAATTTAAGCAATGTTTCGATCCATTTGGCGTGGGGGGGGGAGGGGGGGGGCAAGAGGGCTAGCACAACTCCCCATTGTCAAAATAACTGATGGAATTGGAACCGCCCAAGCCGGAGCACAAGCCAAATTCGTTGTTTCGATAACGCCATAATGAACCAAAATATTCTGCCAATAGAAAAAATTTGTTGTGTGTTGTGTTATAAATCCAACCGTCCAATGAAGACTACCCAAGGCTGGTGTAGGCCTAACACACACACTGCCTCATCCATCAACTTCGTTTATTCAGCCTCTCATAATGCTGAATGAATAATTAATGGTCCATCATCCTCCCGTTTTTCAATGTGTGTACCGAGTTCGATTTTTTCCTCCCAGTGAGAATGTAAATAGAACAAGTTGATGGGATTAGGGGGTTTCAGACAGATGATTACAGCTCCACTGTCATTCACGTCACCCGTTGAAAACCACTTAAATACGGAGGCGTTACTGGCGCTAAGCCTCACACAACCCGTCACCACCCCGAAAACACCATTTATCAAAAGCGATGAGTTGGTGGAACTTCAAGGAGTATTAAAAGTGTCCGGTGTTCCATTCGGCATCTCATGACATTGAAATCCACTTTAAACAAACTCTGAGCTGAGAAAAGTCTGGCCCTTGCACAGCGAAGTATTTTGGAAATAGCAAATTTGGTACTTTTCACAATGATGAGTCCAGAGTCGTACCCAACTTTGTTTCCGTTCTCTTCACCGAGTGTCTGGCATACCAGCACCGGTCTACCACTCTCCTACGGCCCCATGGTTATCAGCCAAGCCCGCTATCTGTATCCTCTCTCCGCATCGTCATCAAAGAGACGACATCCGCGCTGCAGTGATGAAAAAAGAACATCTTCCTTCACCATTGATGCCATCTTAGGTCTTCGGGAGGCTGAGGTGAACAATTCAAAGGAGAAACACAACCTCGAAGATGCAGTGAATGAAGTATCATCTCATGAGACTCGTTTTGATGGTGTTGAGAAGATACCGAACAGGCGACACGCGACCGTGTTCTCACCCAAGTTGCCGGCCGGTCATATCGCGTTTGTGCCCGGTTGCCTCTCTCCTCTGTCTGGTGGTGATGATCAAACGGCTCGGAGATCCATATTGAAAGGAGAGATTGTGAAAGAGAGCACCTTCATCAAAGGGACTAATGAAGAGTTCAAGTTTCTCGGTTCATATGGAACAGCTGAAAGCTGCCGACAAGGACTAGGTAATTATGCAATGGTAACTTTCTAGGGTCTATAAAATTGAAAACAAAATGCACAGTGACGAATAGTCCCGCTTTTTCTAAGGAAATTTGATTTGAAACAGTCTAATTTAAAATACACTAATGGTACAGTATTCTGTTTCAGAAGTCCTAAGGAAAATAAAATATACTTTAATTATACAGCATAATAATGAAATTTCTGTATGATTTTGAAAGGTAGGCTATATAAAGAGTGCCTGAATAAGAGTAGGTTGGACGAGCAAACATAAAATGGTAAACTATATGCTGAACTTCTCCACACTACAGAATATTGTGAACGGTTGAATACAATCAATGTCATTTGTTTTCCTCTTGAGAATCGCCACATACACTTTGAATCGATATTGCCTGAAAATGTTGCCCCATTCAGTTTCAATAGAAATGTTAAATTAATTTTGTTGTGTCAATCGTCGAGTGCAAAACAGAAGTTTAATTCTGCACCTGTGTTATGACTCGCATGTTTTTTGCCAGAGCAAGGACCAGAGCTTGCTCTATGCATGGTTTTACTCAGTCACAATTAGATTGGTCAGAGATCAGTCCATCTTTATAAGTTGACGTTAGTCAAGATAAATTACCCCTGTCACTACCACCCTCGCCGTCCCGAGAGACCAGGTACTTCATTAACTTTGTTAATTACAATTCAATTGGAGCGAAGACTCCGCCTGGGCCACTTCGAGTCGTTTTGTACCCCTATTGATTATTATACCGAAATAGATATACAGTGCTAGCCTTACCCTGTCATTATTGTGAATAACGTTGTTTGTATTCAATTACGTCCAAAGAATACATTGAAAGAGTAGGGGATGGCAGCACATTAGGGAATCCTTTAAGATTTCAACCCCTCTTATTCAGACTGTCTTATGTGACAATGCCCAGGTGCGAAGACGGTCCCACTGGGGTCTAGAGGAGACAGTGGAAGTATCAACCCCCTTGTGAGAAGGGTGTGAAATGTACTGACCGTGTGAACAAAGTGTTTCCTCTCAGGCTATCGAATTAATCATGTTTATAGAAACAGTTTGGACAAGAAATCTGAAGAGCAAATAGAAAGTACTGAAGTAGTTTTAAAGATGGTTTAAACGAATTAAAGAGGGTGGCAGATATCTTGATTGATAATGTGTGATATTGCAACAAAGTCGGCTTAGGTCGAGGTGTTCTCTCTCATAAAAGCACTGATGACCATTGGTAATTACTCACCACTTACTTGCTAACAAGCAATGGAGAGCTGTTGGTATAGTATAAATTATTGTAAGAAACAGCTCACTCTGAAGTAACATAGCTTTTGAGAAAGAAATAATTTCTCACTAAAATATTTGAATTGAACAATTCACTCCGACTCTTGTCCGAGTGGTGACAGTTTTGCTCTTTGTAGAGTGAAAGTCAGTCTGTGTCACTCTTTTTGCGTGCACTTTGGAACGAACTTCATACTCTAAATCGAGTTGAAAGTATCCGTCTTAAGCCGTGTTCGCAAACTAACCGAGCCTATGGGTATAGCTTACACATTTCAAGTCCAGTGCGAACAGTCCGGGTAACTTTCCTGACAGGTATAACTTACACACGCCTAAAGAGTTGTCCGCCATTATGGCTCTTTGAAAGAATGGTTTGGCGGACAAAACACGTGATTTTTATTCATTTTTTCATTTTAAGCTGAAAAGGAGCTTATTTTTCAGACGAAATCATTCCAAACTTGAACCAGTCTTTATTATAACAGCTACAATCTTTTCTTCCATGAAGACTTAAATGTTACAACAACGATACAACAACGAGGGCAATTCAAAAATACCAATCTGGAGTTAATCTTATCATTTAAAAATCAGCTCAACATGAAAGCTTTTTTTCCATTGCTGCCCAGTCGAACCATTGAAAAAAATAATACTTTTATAAAACAAGACCATTACAAAAATTGCACAACCAACAATAAAAACAACGAAGGGAAAGGAAATTTTGGACTTGAGGATTGCTCACAATAAACAAAATTGGACTCATAAAATTACTCATCGAAGTTGCAAGAGAATAATGAAAAATAACAGACAATTAGTGCACAAGTGTGTGCTTTCAGATGCCTATTAAAATAAAAGGCTTCAGCTGAAGTAGTTTGTTATTGATTGAGAAATTACCTCTTTCCTCAAAATCTACGTAATATACTTCAGAGGTAGTCATTTCTCACAATGTTTCATACTATCAACCGCTTAGTTCTCGGTATCAATGAAATTTTTATGCGAACAAAAAAAATATTTTGAGTAATTACCAACATAGGCCCCTAGTAAGTGTCCAGGGTCCTTTAACAAGAAATTCGGATCTGGGTGATCTTATGCTATAGGTTGGCTTCTCTAACACTAACACTAAATAGTACCTGAAAGCTCATTAATTTATTTTGGTTTGGAGGGTTTTTAGTCCATTCTATGGTTTTTATTTTTAAAATTGTTGTCCCTCCCTCCTATTGCTACGGTGTTTTGTTGTGAGTGCATTTTTGTCCCTCTCAATAATCTGGATTTGCTTGTGTTTTAATGTTTTCTTGAGTGATTTTTAAATGTTTCAGTGCAATCTCCTTGTTATATTGTATAATTATATTTTTATTGTTGGCAGGGGTCTGGTTTTATACATCTTTTGATGACAGTTTTTATACTTTTGTTTTAACCTTGACAGCCCCTGTACAACTTCTGCCCTTTGTGTTTGTCTCAAGATTTAAAATAAATAAATAAATAAACAAAAATAATATCCTTTCTGAATGTAGGTCGACATGACTCCGGATTGAAACGGTCAACTCGACTCGATTGGAGCGATGATGGTATCCACGAACAGACCAAACCGAAACGGGTCCGAACCATCTTCACGCAGGACCAACTCGACCGTCTAGAGAATGAATTCTCCCGGCAGCAGTATATGGTCGGCACGGAGAGGTTGTACCTGGCATCACAGCTGGATCTGTCTGAATCACAGGTAAGGATTTGGCCCCAATTTCATAGAGCTGCCTAAGCACAAAAAGCGGCTAAGCACCAAATGCTTAACAGAATACTGTTACCAGCTAAAGTACTATGTCACATGTACAAGTGGTGACGGGTATCCTGCTCATTTCTGCTAAGCAGACCATTTGTATATCATATTTTCTGTAACATGATGGGTCCACAGTACAAAACTGGCAAAGATTCAAAATCTTAAACAAACTGGGCAAAAAGTAGTGAGTAAAATGCATCTAAATATTCTAATGACGGCCAGGAGCCGAAGCCGTAAAGGCTTTGCGTTCGCACATTCTTCTCGTAAAGATATGCCTTACGCTAAACGGCAAACATGTTCCCCTTATTAGCCAACCAATTCTCCCTAAAAATAGCAAATTTGGTTAAGGCAAATAAAGCACATTTACAAATTTGGCATAAATAATGTGTTAATTGCACCAAAACCAGAGAGCAAAATTCATGGGGCCCTAAAACGGGCCCGGAACCCACACTCGTTTTTCTAGTAGTTTTAACATCCTGGCTAGAATGCTGTGTGTATCGTGCGGCCCCTTATATAGGCGACTAATTCTCCCCTAAGAATATTAACCAAACAAGTTGTAATAAAAGGGAAATAAAGCAAAGCTCAACTGGGTGAAAACAATAACGTGAAACGCCTCTGAGGTGTCACAGAGAGCATTTGATGTAAACAATAAACCGCCGGGCCCACAGCGGACCCAGACCCCATGCCGTAAAGGCTTTGCGCTTCGCTTACCCGTTCTTGTGTTGGAAATTACCCATACTTGGTAAAGGGGTGTGATGCGTGGTCACGTTTGGACCCACACCCTCTCACCAGTTAGACAATTAAGAATCTTTTTAATTACAATTGGCACTGCAGTTAACTCATGCCCCACCGATGTCGCATGTACTATGGACACGAGCCCGTATAGAAGGGCATAATACGTCAACTGAGTGACGATGTATCAACAAGTATTACAGCGTTTATATAGACTACATGTAGTTCTGTAGCAAGAAAAGCCTTTATAGGCCATCATGCCAGACACGCTAACGCCCAAAAGCTTCAAAATTTGGACTCAATATTGGTCATTTAAGTTGCAAGAGAACAATGAAATTACTATTGGTAATGGTCAAAGATCAGTCTTGGTGTATCTCAACATATGCATAAAATAACAAACCTGTGGACATTTTAGCTCGGTTGGTCGTCGAATTTGCGAGATAATGTTGAAAGGAAAAAACACCCTTGTTACACGAAGTTGTGTGCTTTCAGATGCTTGATTTCGAGACCTCAAAATCTAATTCTGAGGTCCCAAAATAAAATTCATGGAAAATTACTTCTTTCTCGAAAACAACGTTACTTCAGAGGGAACCGTTTCTCACAATGTTTTGTACTATCAACAGCTCCCCATTCTCGTTACCAAGTAAGGTTTTATGCAAACAATTATTTTGAGTAATTACCAATAGTGTCCACTGCCTTTAACACATACTTTTTTTTCTTTCAAGGTTAAAGTGTGGTTCCAGAACCGTCGAATCAAATGGCGCAAGCAGAACTTGGAGCAGCAACAACACAAGTTGGCCAAGTATCGAGCCTTGAGGGACACAGAAAGAAAAGATCTACAAAGCGGCGACGATCGAAAGGTAAACGAGAGGTTTGACGAGGGTGACGTCACAGTAGACGTAAACATCGCCGAGGGAATTGTTTGTCAAGACAAGGAAAAAAAAACTATAACGAAAGGAAACCAGTCGTCAGGGAAAGAAGGCAGTTTCGATCCAGCCACCTCGTCCCCAAACTATCTCCTTGAAACCCATGAGTTAAAGGTGTGAAAAGAGTGTCTGTTATAATTAATTTACGAACGATCCATGCAGCCACTGGACGAACTTCGGCCCCAAAATATCTCCTGAGGATGTACAAAAATAATAGTTATTAGTATATTTTATTCCTATAAAATAGGAATTCAATGACAAATATAGTGAGTTGAATTTGTCCATGATGAAGGATATCGTAGTTGCAGTACAATCATGGTTTTATTAGCACGATGGAAATTACAAATTGGCCTTTACTTGTAAATACTCTGTTCTCTGTCCCTGTAAAAAAAAACATATTTCATGAATATCATGAGCTTTTAATCTATTAACGCAATCAATACATTTCTTACTTCTTTATTGTTTATTAAACCCAGATCCTACTTGTAGATGCCTTTTATCAAACAGTTGTCTATGCATCGTAGGCTCCAAAATGAGCATCTTCGGTCGGCAGTACTTGCGCTTTGTAAGTCTTACTTATTATTTATTATTTTCGCCGCTCGACCATTTACGTTCCCCGTCAATTACTACATAATGGGTCTTTTAATTTGTACTTAATTGGTCAAATTATTTAACTTGTGTGTAGGCAAGCCAAAACATTGATCCATTTTTCATTACACCTACCAAACGTTTAATTATTTCTGAATACCAAAACCGTGTGAAAACAGCACCCTGCCCCGTCACATCTCCTTAGACAAACATTTGACATATCGATTGGTTATAAGGATGCTCGTCAGTGAAGGGAGACTTTGCTTATAGAAGCATTGATTTCACGGCTACAGCTCATGTCGGTAAAAACCCAAATCATGATGATTGATTGCATTTTTGTACAAATTTAGTTGAAGTTTATCAGGAAATATTTACTGAAACTTTTGTGGAGTCATTGATATGGTCACAGCAGCTCATGTCAGAATGATTGGATTTTGTGTGTGTACAAATTTAGTTGAATTTATACATATTTAGTTAAGTTTATCAGCAAACTATAATGGCATATAGTATTTACTGAAACGTTTGCGGAGTCATTGATTTCATGCCACAGCCCAAAACATGATTGATCGCATTTTTGTACAAATTTAGTTGAAGTTTTACATTAACTGAGACTTTTTTGGAGTCATTGATTTCACGGCCACAGCTCATGTCAGTAAAACCCAGAAGATGATTGACTGCATTTGTTGTACACAAAATTTTCTAAACTATTTACTGAAACTTTTGTGAAGTCAAAGTTACATAAGTTTTAGAAATTAAAATAATATTATTTAAAATAATGATTGATTGCATTTTTACTGCAAGTTTAGTTGAAGTAAAGTTTATCGGCAAACTATTTACTAAACTAAAAACCTAAAACATGATTGACTGCATTTTTTTGTACAAAGGTTTAACTAAAGTGTATCATTAATTAGCAAACTATTTACTGAAACTTGTGTGGAGTCAAAATGACATTAGTTGTAGACATTAAAATAATATTTCAATTTGGAATTTAGCATGATTAAGATTGTTAAAGACACTGTGAGACAAATTGACAAAGACCAGTCTTCTCACTTGGTGTATCTCAACATATGCATAAAATAACAAACCTGTGAAAATTTGAGCTCAATCGGTCGTCGAAGTTGCGAGATAATAACGAAAGAAAAAACACCCTTGTCACACGAAGTTGTATGCTTTCATGCTTGATTTCGGCACCTCAAAATCTAATTCTGAGGTCTCGAAATCAAATTCGTGGAATTTCTTTCCTTCTCGAAAACTCCGTTACTTCAGAGGGAGCCGTTTCTCACAATGTTTTATATTATCAACCTTTCCCCATTACTCGTTACCAAGTGAGGTTGTATGCTAATAACTATTTTGAGTAATTGCCAATAGTGTCTACTGCCTTTACACACAATATGAAAACTAACTGGACTTTCATAGCTAAGGGTTATTATTTCTGATCATAATTGAGTTCTACTTCCTGGATATTAAAAATTTCAAATAACTATTTTAAATAATATACTTTTTGTGGAAGTAGATTTAACGATGTGTTTATATTTTCTTTCGAACAAGTGTCACTGACGGAATTATACTATTTTTGTTAGTATTCAAGTTTAAAAAATAGAATTTACTGTTTCAATCTGCCCTCAACCAAAAAGAATTTGGTATACTGGTCCAAGAAGTATTTTATTATGCACTGGATACTCTCTCAATGTAATAAGAGTGAAAACACCACTCTTTACATTTCGAGTTGTCCCTCATTATGGCTCTTTCAAATGAGTGGTGGTTATTTCACTCTTTTTGAGGGGTTTCACTCCAGGACAGAGTGAAAAATCACTCAAAAAGATGCAAACTTCAATCTAAAAGAGTGGAAGACCACTCGAAAAAGAGTTGTCCTTCATATTATGGCACTTCAAAGAGCGCCTTCACTCTTTTGCATTTAGAGAATAAGTGTGTTAATAATTGTCAAAGAACAGTATTCTCTCACTTGATGTATCCAAAAAATGAATCAAAATAACAAATCTGTTAACATTTGGGCTCAATTGACAAACGAACAAATGGAAGAAAAAACACCGTTGTTGACAGATGTGTGTTCTCTCAGATGCTTGAGAAAGGCTTCGGGCTCCAAAGTCTGTCTCAGATTCAAGGATTATTGTTTTAGTGAGAAATCAAAAACGAGAGAGTCGTTTCTCATAATGATTTTATCAACAGCTCCCCGTTGCTCGTTATCCAAATAAGTATATAATGCCAATATAAATTTGGAGTAATTACCAAACGTGTCCACACTGCCTTTAACGGTCGACGTTTCGATCCGTGGTCTTTAGAGACAATTAACGGCCAAAAAGTCTGACCATTGACTGTTTTGTTGCACTTTGTTTGATTAATTCAATGTCACATCGAGGGGTGCATCTGCGTTATTATTCGGCGGGGGAGGGGGTACAGACCAGGGCAAAGAACTAATTTCTATTTCAGTGGCATCGTACTTTACCAATTAATTACAGTGTAATGATCTATTGAGCCGTACAACAATACGTTGCGAAGCTAATCGTCTGGAATTATGAATATGAACAGTTATATTCGTGCGCATGCATCAATTTAACCGCAGAGTTTTACAAAAATGAGAAACAAATTGGCTCTGAATACCATTATTACCGGTTTATTGGGTTTTAAAGTTCATGGACTGATTTGAATAAAGAAATCTATGTTAACGTGTAATTTGTTGGCATTGGATTTATACACCTTTGATAGACGTTCAGTAGTCAACAACTTGTCTTCTTGTCGGTTTAATTAATTCGTTTATTTTGATTTATTATCACCAAGTAGGAGTGGTGCGGTGGAGTGGCTGGAAAACAGTCTTGAGGGGGGGGGGGGGCTTGGTCAGATAATTATGGAGTTATTGTGTACGTTAGGTTTTTAATAAAAAACTAGCGGGTTGCCGCGCTTCGCGCGGCACCCCGCTAGATGAGGAGGATTCTAGTAATAATACAAATGTTGTAAAAGGTAATGTGGGGTAAGGGAGGTATTCTTACAGGTAATAATCATTTCGTAGGATTGGATTAGAAATTATACTTATAATCGGTATTGAATATTGTCATTAATGTTGTATTTTGATAAATTGTTGAGCGTGCACGACATAGTTGTTAAACGTCGCCTCCCCTCCTCACCTTCTCTCTCTTGCGTTCTCCAACTAAAGGAATTAGTGTTTGTTTCTGGAATTGAGCTTTAACATTTGGGAAGGGTATACTTGGCATGATATGTAGGGTTTTACGTGATATTTTAGTGTTGATCGAGCGGGCCTACGCATTATCCCATTCGACTGTTTTATTCTTTATAAGAGATGTTAAATTTGCATCGGGGATAAAGAATATGAATTTTGGTTTTTACCCATACACCGATGTGTGTTAGCACTGCTGACACTCAGTGCATACCCAGTACTGTTTTATTCTTATTTAACTACAGAGTACAATAAAACAACAAACATGGGATACTTCCATTACAAAATAGGCGTTATGATTGGGTTACGAAATAAATGTAGAGTTCAAAGACTGGTTCAGGGGTTTGAATAATAAATGTAAAATTTAATTTATTGCCTGATAGATATTCAGTCGCTATTACTTTTCCAAAAGGCCAATACAAAAATATGTTTAGAGCCCCCCCCCCCCGCTTTTTTTTTTTTTAATGGTCGCCTTTTTTTAACTATAAAAAGGGAGACATTTTAACGATCTCAGACGGGAAAAAAACAACTTTGAATAATAATCATAGCCGATTGTTTTTCAAAACGTGTCCTCCTCCTTCCTTTTTTCAAAAAAGACATGTTTTTTCGCCTTATCGATTTTTGCAAATTTAGATTTTGCTTAATATTGGAGAGTGACAGAGGGCTAGAGGGCTGGGTAGTAGTATACATTTGTTTTTTTGGAAAAGTTTGATTGTTTTATATAATGCTCTTAAAGATGCTATGTCAGATTTTTTGCCCCAAACATTAAAAACTAGATTTTTTGAGTGAATGGTATTTCAAAGAGTATCACCCGCTATAACGAGAAAAAGTTAAGCTTTTAATTGTAATGGTCAGGAACCATGACAACAATTTTAAACGTTTCTTATAAAACACATAAGAATTGGTCTCGTGATATTGTCATGATCCAGACAAAAACTAATTTTGAGCACTTGATTTCACTGCTACTAACGATTGGCGGACTTTTTCGAGCAATGGCTCAAAAATGAAAGCTTGTAACTTTCTCGACCCCCATCAAAATACCTATTGAATTTTAAATCAAAACCTTGGGGTCAAATTGGCCAAAAATCTGACACAGCATCTTTAAAGTTAGATTATAATAAAACACATCTTGTAGGCCTAGCCTGAAACTGATATATATATTGTTCCGTAACCCTACTAGAAGCAATAATTTTAATTTCTAAATGATATTATTATGTTGTGATTATTTTCAACCACTTTTTGTAGCTTTGTTTTCCTGTCAGACGACAGAAAAGTTTTCCTAAAGTCCTCTTTCGATGTCCGCCCGATTCCCCCCCCCCCGTGAGGTCCTGCCGAAAATACCTATAAATCCGTCGCAATCTATCTCACATCTCAAACCTATCGCAAGCGCATTTTAACAGGGGTATTTAGACATCGAAGCCCCCTACCTTTAACCCCACCACCCCCCCAAAAAAAAAAAAAAAAAATAATAATAATAATAATAATATAGGTTTTCTCGGTCAAATTCGGGAAAAGAGCAGCCAATTTCATTTTCACGCTTTCGAATTAAAGCTGTTTTGCCTCTCCAGCTGTTACTGCGTTTCAAATTCAGAATTCGGCCATTCAATTTCGCTTTGAGTCGAGTCAAATTCCTTCAGCTCTCTGTTCAATTTAGCATAAAATCGCCATTCTTTTTCGTGACACACACGCCTCAAGAAGCGTCTGCGAATTTGAATGCTGCTTTGATGAATTGTTAAATTGAATGATTATTTTGTTAAATCGAATGACGCAACATTACATTTGACTAATCATAAAACGAAATCGAATGACGCTTTTCAGTAGCATTTGATTTCGCGCGAAATAGAATAGCTTGGTAGTTAAATTGGCTGCTCTTTTTCCGAAATTGACCGATAAAACCTATAATAATAATAATAATAATAATTATGGTTTGTGGTGTTCTGTTGAATTAAATAAATTTTATAAAACATTCTCCGGAAACCTTTCTTGTAAATTCTCATGTTTGGATACTTGAAGAGGCGCACACGAATGATTTTGGTTCCGTGTGGTTCAATTGCAACACCGCCCTCACTCGGTAACAGATCATTTTCCATTAATTTGCATAACAGTAGCGTAGCAACGGTAACAATGAACTACCGCGCTAGAGATGGTCAAAAGTTGAACTTCAAAATGTACCCGAAAACATAATCCTACAAATATACACAAAAATACACAAAGGTTACCCAATACGCTCAAATATGTTTTATCTAATCTTTTTGTTATCCTTTGAGTTAAAGTTTGTTTGGAATTTTCTATAAACAGTTGAAACTGTCCAAATAAAGACTGGCGGATGAATTAGGTAGTGGTATGGGATTTGTAGTTCCGGCCGGCCGTAAACATTGTGACCAAAATGGCGACCAAAATGTCATTCGGGAATTTATTTCACGGTAAACTCGGCGCTAGCGGGGCTGCCAGTGGGCAGGCTAGCGCCGATGTGACGCCAGAATTGCATCTGAAGATGTCAAAGAAGATCGCACAACTCACAAAGGTAAGTGGCATTAACAAAAATCTTGTAAATCGGTAAAACTTAATTGCAAAATAATTTGCACTCTACGCCTCGTATTAATGAACGGGAAGTCGTGTATTTCCGACACATGTACCCTGATGATGAGCTGACACGACTTGAGTAAGTTGAGTTGGGTCCTACTAACCGTATTAAAGTCGACAACAACCGACAACGCAGACGTTTGTAATTTTTCTGCTGAGTCTGGCTCCCAGTCCGACTCAATCCGAGCCTGAACTGAATCTGATTAAAATTAGTCATGAAAGTTCAAGTGACATCAAAACAGCCACGAGTACAGAGTATTTATGAGTAAGAATTTCATTGTCAAAATTGTTCGAAGGGGATTTCGAAATTGTTCTGGGATTTTTTGAGTAATTTGGCAAAAAATGTGCGTAATTATTGTGCTGTACATTGATAATATTGTGTTTTTCTAAAAATAACTTTGGTTTATATAGATTTAAAAAACAATATAAGGCTCCCCTGAAACTTATTAGTTTCTAGAATTGTACATTGTGTTCAGTTCAGAATATACAATACAATTACAAATCAAACTGAAGTTATTGCTTTCTGAACATTCAGAAATGGTCTAATGAACATTCTGAAAATGTATTGTTTGTGTTTTGCCCCAAGCTAGACTTTTTGATATATGAAGTTTCACAAAAAGAATGACTGAAAAAGAGTGGGAATAAGCTTTTCTCCAAGTTTACTTGATCCATTATTTCAGTAGCTGTGTGAATGTTTGTCTTGAATAAAAAAAAAAGTATATTATATAGTAACTTTTATTTCAACACGATTTCTCTGTGTTTAGGTTATCTATGCATTAAACACCAAGAACGATGAGCACGAAGCAGTTGTCAATAGTCTGAAAGAAACTCATGAGCAAGAACTTCAACAGCTCGTTCTTCAAACCAAAGATAAGATCGCTTCCTACCAGAATCGCATCGGCCAAGAAGCGGAACTCCGTCAAAGAATATCATCCTTGGAAACATCACTGAGAGACCATGAAAACCACAGACAAAATGCAATAGTACAATTCACCGATTTCAAACGTCAAGCCGAGCAGAGAGAATCAAATCTCAAAGCAGATCATTCTCAAACTGTACTCGGTTTATCGCAAGATCTCCTTGCAATCAAGAGGAACTTTGAAGAGAAATTGAAGCAGTTTGAAGATACGAGACGTAGGACTGAATTAGAACGAATTAACAACATTTCAGAGCTGCGCAAAACACATGCAACAGAAGTGGATGAATTGAAACAATGTTTAGAATCTAACCAGAATGGTCTTACTCAAGAAAGGCAAGATCTCATCGATCAGTACGAGGCAAACATTAAGAAACTTCATGAGCAGTTTGACGAGCTTCAAAGGGAAAAGAATCAATCCTCTGAAGACTATGAGGCAAAACTAAGCAAAGCTCAAGCTTTCTATGAAAGAGAACTCGCAGCATTACGAGATGGTGAACTGCGTAAGAATGCTGAAGATTGGAGAGAGAAAGAGGCCGTTCTTAGAAGACAATATTCTGAGAAACAACACGAAATGGAGAATCAGATTGAAGGTCTGTCGATGCAACTTGCTGTGTGTGAGGAGGATTTGGTCTTGAGTAAGGAAAAATTATTGAAGGCAGAAAATGAGCTCAAATCCAAGGAAAGTGATTCAAGCAGTTATAGCCAACAGGTAACTATTTTTCTTTCCTTTTCATTCCATTGGTTTCAATATCAAGCAGGCCTGTATGCTTCATTTGTGAAAGGGCAAGGGCACGGATGCATTTGCTCCTTGGTGACGGGCACACTAGTGTCAGGTCTAGGAAAATGCAAATTTATACTGGAGCATTTCAAGGGCACCAATGCATTTGCTCCTTGGTGATGGGCACTCTTTAGTGTTAGGTCTAGGAAAATGCAAATTTATACTGGAGCATTTCAAGGTCACATATGACCAGGGGGCATGGCATTGTGAAGTATTGAAACTACAAGGGAAACTGACCCAGTTAAATTAAAAAAGTTTTCCGGTTGATCGAAGATAAGTTTACTAGGTAGACAAGATTTGAATTATGCAATCTTTAAAACAAGGACATTGACAAAATAGGGAGACTGCCAACTTTACGGCTAGAAAGCTCGTTTGGTAGAGTGCCGGCATTTGTAACCCAAAATTATCTTCAGCAAAATCAACTGTATTTTTGTTTTAGATATTTTAAAAATATTTTCATTGAAAGCACCACTTACAATTTAGAAGTTGTCACAACCCAATTAGAACGGGCCAACAACTATAACAACATCCACAAATGATTGTTAAACATGGTTATTATTTGTCTTTATGAGGAAACTATTTTAGTGAACAAGCAATGAGCCCACAGATTTGAGCTTATTTCTACACACAGTAGCAAACTACTTATTATAGCTTAGCTTAGAGGGACTTAAAAATCTAGCTTAAAAGCAACCATTTGTGCTCAGAGTGGTATTTGGAACTTCTTATGTGTCAACAAAGGATGTGTCAACAATTAGAAAAGCTATCCTCCTCTGCTGTTTAAGCCCCTATCATCATGTGGCCTTGATTGACTCGACTGTTCTCTAAAGAATGCTTCTTACTGTACAAATCACAGGAAAGATTTGCTTTAAAGGCACTGGACACTTTTGGTACTCAAAATAATTGTTAGCATGAAAACTTACTTGGTATCGAGCAATGGAGAGCTGTTGATTTGTGTGGATCATTGTATTCTACTTATTGCAATATCTCTCTAACCAATATGCATTTTATAACAAACGACTTTTATAGACCAACTCGTTCGATCCAATGCAACGTGTCCCTTTAAGTAGTTTTGTAGTTTTGAGAAAGAAGTAATTTCTTACTCAAGTATTAAAATGCTCACAGGCCCGAAGTCTTTTAGCATCTTTGTATCTAAAAACACACAAATTTTTGCAACAAGGGTGTTTTTTCTTTCATTATTTTCTTGCAACCTCGACGACCAATCAAGTTTAAAACTTCACAGACTTGTTATTTTACGCATGTTTTGGGATACACAAAGTACAAACTGGTCTTTGACACTTACCAAAGGTGGCCAGTGTCTTTAAAGGGAAACAGATAACTCAAATTGTCTCATGATGATATTTTTATCTTTATTTATTGTAATCCATGGAATGTGAGGAGGGGGGGGGGCACTTCATTCAATAGGCATTACAATTTATTATAATATTACATTTCTTTTTCCATGATTCCAGGATTCCAATAAGTGCATTTAAGGCTTACTTCATATGTACATTATTCCTATTGATATATTTTAAAGTTAAATGGCAACCTAAATACCAAAGCTGGAATCACGATGGGGGCAGTTGCCTTCGTTGTCCAGATGCCCAGTGGCTTCAGAATGTTCCCCGCTGACTTTTATTTCAAAACATTGTGCTGTTAAAAATATCAGGGCAGATGTACTGGTACCTGCTGTGTTTTGCAAACTTCTTGCTGGCTAAAATAATCCTATCCTCTGATTTTGGCAAGCTGGCGCCTACATGTACTGCACATAATAAACATCTAAATAATCCTGTCAGTGTCTAGTCCCATACAAGACAGCTTTAAGATTGTCCTAGTACAGTAGTATTTAGATGGAGCCAAAGAGAATGATTAGCATATTGGGCAGATAATAGCTGGAGAGGCAGGAGAAGTATCAACATAGAGTAAGGGTCTCAACAAGGGACTTCTATCAAGGCCAGACACTTGATAGACTGGTGTGATAAGGCAGTAAAGTGGTACATATTCATGCAGATGGTTAGTCTTGGTGCAAGACGTTCTTATTGAGTTCCAAGGTCAACCTCTATGGTAAACACCATAGGCCCCATTCACTCACTGCTACACACGTTAATAACAACTTCTTGAACCAAGACTAGCAGATAGTTTGCAGAGCTGAAGGAAACTTAGCTTAGTAAACATGGCCAACAATGTTCAGCTGTAGCTACTCCTCAATGCTAAATCGCCTTGAGTGTCACTGAGCGAAGGATACTTATAAGCTGTATTAGAAGCCACTATTATGTAAAGTAGCAACCTGCCACACCCCTTCATTCCAGAGGGTTGATATAAAGTGTGGTTATGATTTTAACATATTTGAGAAGACAAATTATTTTGGCACTGGACACTATCAGTAATTACTTAAAATATTTATTAGCATAAAACCTTACTTGCTAACGAGCAATGGAGAGCTGCTGATAGTATATACATCAGCTGCTGATGTGAGAAACAGCTCCCTCTGAAGTAGGCCTAACATAGTTTTGAGAAATAACCAATTGACTTCGACAACCAATTGACCTCAATTTTTCATAGGTTTGTTCTTTTATGCATTGATGTTGAGATACACCAAGTGAGAAGACTGTTTTTTGACAATTGACAATAGTGAATGAACAGTGTCTTTAAAGGGTTTGGGTACTGTTTGTAGGACACAAAACACAATGTCCACAGATTTGCATTTGGTGTAGAAAGCATCCCTTAGAATATTAGTTGCCGAGGTTAAGCTTGGGCGATATGATATTATCGAATATCGCGATATTAATTTGGAAACGATTTCGATATCGGATGGATTTGGTTTTAATCGAAATATCGATATATCGCGATATATCGCGATAATCTTGCACCCCATAGGTTTGGAGTAAAACCAGAAGAATAGGTCATTAGAACACCTCTCTTAAGCTATGACTGTCTCTTCTACAACTTTCACTTGGAGTTTGAAGACTGATGATGTCAAATTTAATTAATCGCGATTATATCGAATATCGCGATATATTGTCGGCGATATATCGTGAATAAAACAAAATCGATATCGCCCAAGCTTAGCCGAGGTGCTCTAGTATTTTTTAGGAATGAGTAAAACAATGTCACAAAAATAGTGTTTGTCTAAGGAGTTGCTTAGAGGCTGGTAACAAAAAATTAATGAAAACATTCACTTTGAAACACAACCTTGTGAAATTCTGTTTGATTTCTGAACGAAGAGAAAACACAATTGAAATCTTTTACACACTGAGTTTATATTGTCTGAATTAAAATATATCTGTGAACCAATTATCAAAGAAAATAATTAATCATGACTGTCTCTTCAGGAATGTGTTAATTAGTCTATTAAATGATAGAAATGTAATGTGTGCACATCACCTAGCAATGACCAGACAAAACGGACCTACAAAATCTCAACAGATATTACATTTTAAATTGAACTTGTAAATTATATTTGTGTGTTCTGGGAAGATGTTGATGCATACTAAAAAGATTTTTAAATCTCAGGGCGACTTGAAAATAAAATTGTGTTGCATGTAAACATATTTACTGAACGTTTGATTTGATTTTCTGTGGAACTACATCGATTTGGTTCTGGGTGCATTAGTTCTAATGCAAACTATGATACCCAGTAAGAAAATAATGAAACTGTGCAGAAAAAATAAACTGTAGTATGAAAGGTGAAATTCTTAAGTCACTCTGGGTAAGGAGTGCTCGCTTCAATGATTGATAGTGAAAGCATAAACATAGGAAGACAGCTTGGAATACTCAAAAAAAAAAAAAAAAACGATGAACGAGAAATTAAATGCCAACTGTGCAATGTGTGCATGTGGACTTCAGGCCTGGAATTTGATCTTTGAAAGGGCAAGGCCATTTCATTTTGCAAAGAGCGCTTCCATTGAATATTATGGTCTACTCTATTGAGAACTTTGGAAAGAGCACCAAGGCCAATACTGGGAGCAACGAAGGCCATGGCCTCCTGGGCACCTTGGCCTGTGTGTAATTCCAGGCCTAGGACTTTAAGGAGTGAATTTAGGCCCAGTGACCAGGGGTAATAATGTGAAGTGCTTTGGGCCGCCCTCCTGGTGTGAAAACCGCTATATAAAAACTGGCTATTATTATTATTATTATTATTATTATTATTATCATTGTGAAATAGGGACAATCTATTAATGTCACTAACTATAAAGTTTCAATTCATAACTCTACCCTTTCCTTCTTCTTTTTTCTAACATCAAAAATCATTTTCCTCTTTTAAAAACAATTGCAGGAATGTTCTTGTTAATGAATGCTTTTGAAAAGTGAAAGACAGTGTACCAAACATCATTTATTTTACCAACATAAAACTGTTGACAAATTAACAAAAAACATTGCTTGGATCAGCTTAATTCCTCTTTTTATATTCCCATTTGTGCCATTCAAACTTGAAAAGATAAAAACATGTAGCCTAATTCCCTCTTTTTTGGTGAAGTTACAGGTGCATGCCTGAATAATACATGAAACCATAATCTGATTTTCAATGATATAAACAACATCTTAAAAATAGGTTTGTCAAAAAAGGTTGTCAATAAATTTGTACTTATTTTGATGCTGTCTATTCAAACAACTTTTTGTGGGTTTTTGAATAATTTTTTGATATTTTATGACTTGTCTGTCCTACAGCTTCTTGAGGCAAAGCAAGATTCATCTCAAGCAATGACAAGATTAAAACAGATTCAAGGAGAACTAGCAGCATCCAGAGAAAGATGCCAAGACCAGGCTAATGATCTTATCAAAAAATCAAGTAAGTAATGACCTTCTTAAGGGGTGATAATTTTCTCCTACTTAAAACTGCTCTGGTCTTAATGTTTAAACCAACTCAAAATAAACAGCTATGCACAAGCATGCATTTAGCAAACTTTCCACCATGACTCCTCTTAAATCCTTCACAATCCAACCCATTGGTCTCCCTGAATTTGAAATAACCATGAACAAACATTCCAATTTTGTTCATTCAATCGAAAATAGACAGCTTTTTACTAGCACAACATTTGGCAAACTTTCAAAACCTCTACAGTCCAACCCATTGCTCTCTCTGAATTTGATGGATTCCTTAGTAGACAAACTAACCATTGGTAAACATTCCAAAGTTGTTAGTATTCACAAGTCTGGATTAGTCCACCTGATTTTAAACAAGAATTAACATAAATGTATCTTTCTGATTCATTAATGGTATCAATCACAACCAGTATAATATGCAAAGAAATTTACACTCAAATACTCTTACTTTTACATTTCAAAAAATGTATTATTCACATCCAAATGGAAGAAATATCAGCATTTTAAACAAGTAGGTTGCACAGTTTCTGATAGCCCACAGGGCAAGTTGAGAGGTGGTGTTTACTAGCCTGTAGCAGTTTTGACTAAACAATGTATGCCAGGCTAGCCTGTAGCAGTTTTGACTAAACAATGTATGCCAGGCTAGCCTGTAGCAGTTTTGACTAAACAATGTATGCCAGGCTAGCCTGTAGCAGTTTTGACTAAACAATGTATGCCAGGCTAGCCTGTAGCAGTTTTGACTAAACAATGTATGCCAGGCTAGCCTGTAGCAGTTTTGACTAAACAATGTATGCCAGGCTAGCCTGTAGCAGTTTTGACTAAACAATGTATGCCAGGCTAGTCTGTGGCAGTTTTGACTAAACAATGTATGCCAGGCTAGCCTGTAGCAGTTTTGACTAAACAATGTATGCCAGGCTAGTCTGTAGCAGTTTTGACTAAACAATGTATGCCAGGCTAGCCTGTAGCAGTTTTGACTAAACAATGTATGCCAGGCTAGCCTGTAGCAGTTTTGACTAAACAATGTATGCCAGGCTAGTCTGTAGCAGTTTTGACTAAACAATGTATGCCAGGCTAGCCTGCAGCAGTTTTGACTAAACAATGTATGCCAGGCTAGTCTGTAGCAGTTTTGACTAAACAATGTATGCCAGGCTAGTCTGTAGCAGTTTTGACTAAACAATGTATGCCAGGCTAGCCTGTAGCAGTTTTGACTAAACAATGTATGCCAGGCTAGCCTGTAGCAGTTTTGACTAAACAATGTATGCCAGGCTAGCCTGTAGCAGTTTTGACTAAACAATGTATGCCAGGCTAGCCTGTAGCAGTTTTGACTAAACAATGTATGCCAGGCTAGTCTGTAGCAGTTTTGACTAAACAATGTATGCCAGGCTAGCCTGTAGCAGTTTTGACTAAACAATGTATGCCAGGCTAGCCTGTAGCAGTTTTGACTAAACAATGTATGCCAGGCTAGCCTGTAGCAGTTTTGACTAAACAATGTATGCCAGGCTAGTCTGTAGCAGTTTTGACTAAACAATGTATGCCAGGCTAGTGTTAAGGGCGAGCCTTGGGCCAAATTTCATAAAGCTGCTAAGCTCAAAAATTTGCTTAGCATGAAAGTTGTTCCTTGATAAAAACACAGGATTACCAACCAAATTTCCACGTGATTTTCATGATAAGCAAACAACAGTTAAATACCAGTAACAAGCCGTATGCAACAAATGGAAATTAGGTTGGTAATCCTGTTTTTTGTCAAGGAAGAAATTTCATTCAAATTGTTGTGCTCAGCAGCTCTATGAAATTGGGCCCTGGTTTAATTGTTTTACATGAGGCTCTGATGTGTTTTACAATAACAGGCAAGATTGGTACCCTGGAAGCCACCAGATTGAGTAATGAATCAACGATAAATGACCTCCGAGCGTCTCTTGCCAAACTAGAAGACAAACTTCAATGGATGGAGAAGGAGCGACAGAGTCTTGAAAGCAGCAAAAAGAATCTCTCTCAGGAGCAGAGCAGTCAGCTTCGATCTCTGGAAAAGGTACGTGTTTGTGCATGGTTGGTATTTAAAGACAGTGGACACTACTGGTAATTGTCAAAGACCAGTCTTCTCACTTGGTGTATCTCAACATATGCATCAAATAACAAACCTGTGAAAATTTGAGCTCAATTGGTCGTCGAAGTTGCGAGATAATAATGAAAGAAAAAACACCCTTGTCACACGAAGTTGTGTGCGTTCAGATGGTTGATTTCGAGACCTCGAGTTCTAAACTTGAGGTCTCGAAATCAAATTCGTGGAAAATTACTTCTTTCTCAAAAACTACGTCACTTCAGAGGGAGCCGTTTCTCACAATGTTTTATACCATCAACCTCTCCCCATTACTCGTCACCAAGCAAGGTTTTATGCTAATAATTATTTTGAATAATTACCAATAGTGTCCACTGCCTTTAAATAAGAAAATTATGCGATTTCGCCCAACTCACAAGGCTGTACGGCCACTCCAAGGTGAGGGCTACACTTAACTGATTTGCCGTAATGCTAATAAACCAAAATCAACTGTCACCAGGAACACGTTGCCACATGTATGTACTTCCTGGGGCAGAAACAGGGTTACTCCCTTCACACAAGGATGTAGGCTTGGGTATCATCCACTATGGGGCCTGCATTACCTTCTCAACTTTTTACAAAGCAATTTATGGTTGAGTGGCTTTGCTCAAGGGCACAAGTGTCATGACTGGGAATCAAACCGACATTTTGCTATACAAATATATAATATATTTGCAATGTGTGTTAAGCACTAGTGTTGTACTTTCATAAGTTTTGTGGCAGAAAAAATCCACTTGCATATCACTCGGATGGGATTCGCACCCTGACTCTTGTATGCTTGAGCAGATGTCTTACCACTGGGCCACCGGGCTAGCCCGATTACTAGAGGCAGTTCAAATCTATCAAAAGTAATTAATGTTTTCAATTGTTTTTGATATTTCCTAAGGCTCTGGATGAGTTATCAATCGAGAAACAAACCATGAAGGAGAAATATGAGAAGGAACTTGAGTTTACAAGAACCAACAGTAAAGATGAACGGACGAGACTTGCCAAAGATCACGAGGCACTGATTGGTAGAATACAACGAGAGCATAAAGAAGAGAGAACGCTAGCTAACACAGCTGCTGCACAAGACATTGCCAGGCTGAGAGAGGTTAGTAGTAAGGACACTATTAGAATTTTTTGTAATGTTTTTTTTTATTTTTAAATTAGATATATTGCCCAACTCACAAGGTCAGACGGCCACCAAGTTAAGGGCTATACTTAATGATTGGGACTGTCGATCTAAATCAACTGTCGCCAGGGACATGTTGCCACCTTCTTCTGGGGCTGAAACAGGGTAACCCCCTTGACTTTCCATATGGTCTTGTTGCAAGGTTTATTCCATTCAGTAGGACCACAAAGTCTGTTTTGGAAAGTGAGATCAGCGACACAACATTTGTGCAGAAAGTTATTGACAAACCCTAACAAGTGGGTTTTTTATCTTGAGTGTAAAGTGCTTTTCTGTATATCTAAAATACTCAAAGTCAATTTAAATTAAATTTATGTTTCTGTGATTAAAGTCTATTTTATTTATTTGTTATTTTTCTGTAGGAGTTAGAAAAGACTTTAGAAGAGACTACTCAGAGGCTTTCCAGCGAGCTCAACGCCGTCCAGTCCCAACTCGACAACACGAGAGAAGAACTGACCAAGAAACTAGAGACAGCCGAGGCGGAGTGTAGACGTCTTCAAGATATTCTTGATCAGAATAAACAAGGTCTAGGATCAGCTACTACCGAGATCACCAGCTTGAGCAAAGCTAACGCTGGACTCAAAGTAGATCTAGAGACATTGCAGAAAGAGCTGAGAGACTCAAAGAATCAGAGTCTGGCGTTCAGGGTGGGTAAAGGAGAACCTCTTGACAATGTTGTAATACTTTCTGCGATGAAACATTTCAGACCTTTAAAGCAATCGCACAACATCGGTAAACAGTATTGTACAAAGGCCCACACTTCTTGTATCACAACTTATATATGAAATAACAAACCTGTGAAAATTTAGGCTCAATCGGTCATCGGAGTCGGGAGAAAATAACGGGGAAAACCCACTCCCTTGTTTCCGCACGTTTCGCCGTGTCATGACATGGGTTTAAAATAAATCCGTTATTCTTCATATCGAGAACTGATAATTGTTTTAATGTTTTCTCAAAAAGTAAAGCATTTCATTGAACAATATTTCAAGGGAAGTGTTTCACCATTACCTTCTGTAAACCCTGTACGTTATTTGTAAATCTGTGAACTTTTAATTTTTGTTCTGTTCAGAAAGTGTCCAATGGCTTTAACTGAATTCAGACTTTATAGTGCTCAAGTCCGTCACTCACTGACGCTCATGGCACTCGTACATTATAACCCTTTATCACTGGTCCATTTATTTCATTCCTTTAAAAAGCTCAGCTCCCTGGGGAATAAACAGCCTGAACTACAAAGTATTTGGCGCACTAAGCTAAATCAATCACAAGAACCATCTCTGCCGTCACAGGTACCCATTTACCCCTGGGTGAAGAGAAGCATTTACAGTTAAGTGTCTTGCTCAAGGACACAAGTGTCACGACAGGGATTCGAACCCACACCCTGACAACTAAGCCACCAAAACTAGAATTTGTTGCTCTAAACCACTTGGCCATTACCATTTAACACCCCATATAAATAAAGGCACTGTGGACATGAAGTGGTGACTTGATATAAAAGAGTAGTGACTACAAATGTATCTACTTTATCCCATCAACTGTTTATTGTTTATTTGTATCTATTTGATTCTTCAGACCGAACTGGACAGGTTGAAACACACTCATGAAACCAAGATGGCCGAAGCTAAAGAGGAATTAAAATCAAAACTCAACCAGTTATCAAAAGATCTTGACGGACAATGGACGGATACACTCAGGTACTAAGACATTTAGAGCTCTCTGTCCTTAACCTTTCCCCCATTTTAATTTGTTGTTGAGAATATCGTTGTTACTTTAAAACTATGACTTAATCAAGTTAAAACATCAACCATTTTGGTAACATTTTGGTAATTACTCAAAATGAATGTTTATGACCATAAAAACTTGGAAACAAGCAAAGGAGAGCTGTTGATAGTATAAAACATTGTAAGAAACGACTCCCTCTGGAGTAACATCGAATTTTAGAAAGAGGTAATTTTTCACTACAATATTTGAATCGGAGAAAGATTTCAGGATCAAAGCCTTTTTTAGGTATCTAAAAGCACACACAATTATGAAACAAGTGTGACTTTGATGACTAGTTGAGCCCAAATTTTCACAGGTTTGTTAATTTATGCATATGTGAGATACACCAAGTGAGAATACTGGGCTTTAACAATTACCAAAGGTGTCCAGTGCCTTGTAGCTATATTCTAAGGTATTCTAAAAAAGTTATCAGAAAAACTATTTAGTTCATTTGGATTCTCAAAACGCAGTGATTAACAGACAACTTACTGGATGAGTTATGATTTTGATTTTAGGAAAGAATGTGACAAGCTTCAGAGTGAGTTAAATGAACAACATCATGAAGACAAGAAAGCTGGTTTGACTCAACTAGCCTTGATGAAGGAACAAGAACTAGAAGCATCTAAGATTGGATGGGAAAACAAACTCAAGGAACTTCTTAAAGAGGTATGAACAATAAATTGTTCCTTTATTTACTACTACTTATAATAAAGGGAATTTATAATGCACCTGTATCTAGTTTAAAGGGTTTTGAAAAAAAATTGTAGATCAAGTTATTTGCCATGACAT
This sequence comes from Asterias rubens, assembly GCF_902459465.1. NCBI lineage: Eukaryota > Metazoa > Echinodermata > Asteroidea > Forcipulatida > Asteriidae > Asterias > Asterias rubens. Next base: position 1,788,564 of record NC_047070.1, read on the forward strand.
GATTCATGAACTCCCTTCTCACTGGGAATGAAGATGTTTGTAATAAAATTTACCTGTTTTTTCAGCTTCATTATCACCAAGTTTTTTTGGGGAAAAACAAGTTAAAATCACAGAGCAATGTTTTCACGAGAGTTGTGTAAATCCGTTGTGCATGCTAAAATAATTTTTAAATGGAGGGCAATTGTGTTTACCATAATATTGTAAGCATTAATATTCATGAAATCAAAATTTTGAATTGAAAAAGAAAAAACTAAGCCAAAAAAAAAACATGACTGAGATTTTGCTATTTTTTACAATCTGTTGTGAAAGGGCAATCCAACCAATTTTGTTTTTTATATCCTAATAGCCAATAAGCACTCACATAATAGTGTTGACCTCTTATCTGTACCTCATTATTCTCTAGGTATCTCAACTAAGGAATGCGTTATCTTCAAAAGCAGATCAAGCACAGAGTGAGCTCGTGACGTTGCAGGGACTTGCCGACCAAAAACTCAATAAATTGAAATTTGAGATGGCCGCTCTCGTAGAGGAACATGCAAGGGCTATCAGTTTACTCAAAGCAGACAAGGAGAAAGAAGGAGAGACCTTGAGGCAAGAGAAAGAGGATGCCTTAAAGGTGGGTTACAGGACTTGGTAGTGTACCAAGTTAACGGTGCTTAAAGGCACAAAACACTTTGGGTAATTACTCAAAATATATATTAGCATAAAAGCAGTACTTGGTAAGGAGTAACGGAGAGCTGTTGATAGTATAAAACACTGTGAGAAACGACTCCCTCTGAAGTAACATATCCTTTGTTTTTCCCTCTAGGAATTAGAAGAGCGCCTAGTAAGCCAGTACAGAGAACAGATGGAAAAGGTGTTGAAGTCCCACAGGGATGCCGTTGAGGCATTACGAGATGAAGCAGAAAAATCACGACAATCCGATAAATACTCGACCAGTTCTCAACATAAACAGGCCATGGGTAAGATCCAGTTGATAAAAGTCAAATTTTGAAAGAATTTTCAAAAAGCTGTAATGAGAAAATAGAATTAGCTTTTGCAAACTGCTTACCAACCAAAAGGAAATAATTATGGTATAAATGCAAAATGGCCTGACATTCAGACCCTAGCAGAGTCTTTCTTGAAGGCTATTTTTCTTCTTCTTTTTTTAGCCTTCGAGAAAGACTCTGCTAGGGTCAAAAACTTCAGGCCGTTACTTTCTTTTTTTGCAAAATCTGTATTGTTTAAATTATTTTTGTCTTACTAACTGTTAATGGAAAAACTTTTCTTAACCCTTTTGATAGTTTTTTTAACCTTTGAGATCATAGTGAATTAAAATGTTATCAGCAAATCTGTGGTGAATGTGCAAGCTGGCTGTTTAACTTTCTCGCTAACCTATGATGTATGCTTATGCTTAAGCAACATTTTCTGCAAAAGTAAGCATGGCAATTTAAGCAGTGCTATAACATTAGCCCCTGGTGAATAAAGTAAATAGATTATCATCGATCCTTCCCCGAAGTAGAAATAAAACTTCTTTTTCTTATTATTACAATGTGATTGCAGAAAAGTTGAAGTTAGAGTTAACCCAGAGACAGATGGCCGAGATGGATCAACTTTCAAGAACACATCGTGGTCAAATGGCTGCCGCTAAAATGGAATTAGAACGCTCGATAGAGATCAAACAACAACAGGTCAGTTTAACGTTCACTACTTCAAACCAATTCAATGTTAGGCCTAAAAAAAAAATATGTTGGATTGCCCTATCCCGACCGACCGTAAAATGAGGAAAGTCTCGGTCGCGGTTTTTTTTATATTTTTTTTTACACTTCAGAATTGTGATTTCATGAATATTTTATGCTCACAAAATGGTAGATTTGACACAAATATTTATTTTCGGCCGACTACTTACTGTCGTCAACAATAATTATCCAGCAGTGCAACCATGGTGCAACACAGTCGTGGTATTCAACGGTCACAAACGCGCATTGGAGATCGATTTCCCTCTCACACATATCAAACCGCACGCATCTTATCCGACGTCACGATTTTACAAGGAACCAGTCTAACAATCCATTGAACAACAGAGGGCGCTGTTGCCAGTAATGCCCTTATATGGTATCGCTCGTTTATTGAATGGACGAAAAACACGGTGAATGAAATGACTCTCGGAAATAGTTTTGGAAGGATTTTGCCAAAATAAAGATGCAAAAAGAGTGCTTGAAGCGAGATATATAAGATGAAATACCTTGCTTGTTTGACAAACAGATCTTTCATGAAATGTTTATGCAGTTTTAGCAGGGCATTCTTTGACATCTCAAAAAAACAAAAAAAAATATCCCGACCGACCGACCCAAGCAAAAAATCGGGTGAAAGGGCAATCCAACATATTTTTTTGGGGGGCCTTATGTGCATTTTAAAGGGTTTGGGAACTTTTTGTATGACACACAACACAAAAGTCCACAGATTTACATTAAACTTACACCGTTTAATGATAATGATAGTAGAAACCTTCCCATAAAATATTACTTGCTGCTGTGCTGTAGTTTTTGAGAACTGAGTAAAACAATTGCATGAAAGTTATTTTAGCATGTACAACGGATTTACTCAACTCCCCTGAGAAACTTACTCTGTGATTTTCACTTATTTTCTCACAAACATGAAGACTAATGAAGTTCAAACTTCTACAGGAAAAATATATTACATACATCTTCATGCACAGTGAGTAGGGATTCGTGTCTTGGCCAACAACTTGATCTACAAAAGTTCCCAAATTCAGACACCCAAACAAAACAAACAAGCACCACTAACTTCTCATCTCTTAATAATAGGAGAAAGAAATGAAGTTCCGAGAGCAGGAGTTGAAAGAAGATGTTAAGCAACGAGACAGACACATCGATAATGTTGAGAAACACCTTGAAGATGTCAAGCAAGAGATCACCAGGCTGACTAAGGAGTTGAAGTTCAAAGGTCAAGAGGTGTTAAAGGTCAAGAGTGAGGCTGATGAACATCTCAGGTCAGTTGGTTATACACATAATAGTAGGGACTTTTCGTTTTCGACGACGGATGGTTCTGCGACGGTAAAGATGACATTTGGCGTCATCTGCGCATGCGTCGGCTTTGAGGACAGTCGTCCCTCAATTTCTATGACAGTACTTGGGATGAATCTTCGTTGTGCTGAAAACGACAACGTTTAGCTGAACAACCGTCGCAGAACCATCCGTCGTCGAAAACGAAAAGTCCCTATTCATCACCGATGCTAAAACATAGAATTCTAACTGCCTCTAGTTACTGGGCAATCTCAGTGTTCTAGTTGGTAAGACATCTGCTCTAGATTGGCAAAAGTCGTGGGTTCGAATCCCACCCAAGTTATATGCCTGGGATTTCTTTCACAGCACTTGATAAAGTACTCAGTATACAGCATTTACACACATCAGTGTTAGGGTAAAACCATAGAGCAAGCAGGCCTGATACTTCACGGAGGCAACGGAGGCGATTGCCTCCGTTGCCCCTTGTCATTGCCTTGGTGCCCTTGAAATGCTCCAGTAGAAATTTACAATTTCCTCATAGGGTGCCCTTTGCCCAAGAGAAAATGCCTTGGTGCCCTTGCCCTTTCAAAAACGAAGCATACAGCCCTGGAGCAAGGATGGTCAAACCAAATAATATCTAGTTGGTTATTGACCCAATTCACCTGACATCATCATCGAATAATCATGGATGAGCCATATTGGTGGGCAATGTCACTGGGCATTATTCATTGAAGTGCGCATATTAGGCGACGCAGCGTTTACACGTAAACCTAACTGCAAACCAAAACGGTGAGCGTGGCACAGTCGCCGCGTGTGACGTGGGTGCAAGGGGTCAATAGTTATATTTATGTTTGAAAGTAAATGGTTGGCTGAGGTGGTAAAGTATTGGGATTGGACAATCAACTCATTTTGCTTGATCGCATCACATTTTCTTTTACTCCGATTATTTGATTTTTCTTCCTGATTTGTTGGTCAAAACAGAAAGCAAGAGGAGAGACTCATCGAAGCTCACAGCCAAGACATGGACGCTCAAGCAGCAGAGCATATCCAAGAAACTCAGAATATGCTCGGAGAGTTCAACCGAGCGCAGGAATTACTCAAAGATAAGATCTCAGCTCTACAGATTATGTGAGTATCAAATGTTGAAAGTGTTTCTGAATTCAAAACTTTATTAGAGCTGGGTAGCATAGAATCGTAGTGGTTAGCAGAAACAGGTTGTCAGCTAAACGTGGTTATTTGTACTGTTTGTGACTGGTTTTTAATAGTGCTTAAACAGAGAAATTCGTAAGCAGTATTGTCTTGGGATGAAATAAGACAGAAATTGTTTTACTTCAATCTCACAGTAACCTGTAAAGACCAAATATGTAAAATTGGTAACCTGACTATATTGTTAATTTTTGCTGTTGATTGTTTTAGGTTGGAGGAGGCTGAAGAGCGATATCAGAGTCGAGATTCCAGACCAGAAGACCTAGAGCAGATTGCGAGACTCAAGGACATGGTGTCAGAGAAAGAGGCCATAATGCAGAAACTTGTGGTACGTTGATTTTCTATTAATTCACTCAATCATTTTACTAATAATAGTAATAATGGATTCTTATTTAGCGCTTATTCGTCACTCAGTAACGCTCAATGCGCTTCATCATACAGTATTTTCCTCCAAGGTAAATGGGACTAAGTTGAATTATAAGACCATCTCTTTTTACATAGCACCATGTAATGGTTTACAAGGTGCTGTGGCGCAAAATGCAGCCAGTCAAACCAGGAACACAGGGGCGAACCCCTTCTCTTTTTGAAAAGTGCACTGGGTTCTTTTTCCCACCGAACTTAGGAAAGTACCGAGTACATGTATACAGTTCGCATACACATATTGTGGTCAATAAAGTTCATTCTCAAATTGGATTAAATCTGATTGTTTTGATTTGTTCACAGGATGAGAAACGCTACTTCCAGTTGGAGCTGATCAATCGAGAAACTAATTTCAATAAAGTATTCAACATGAACCCAAATGTTGGAGTCCTGGATCCGTTCGCCTATAAGGTAGAACTTTCTATCATTTCTAATTCTTGAAAGAATAAAAAACATGCACAATATTCTTCCCTCTCTAGTCTAATTTTTGATAGATTTGCCTTTGGAAAAATCGTTATTGAATAGCCTGAAAAAATCTAATATTACTAAACCATACGCCACAACAACAATAATTATAATAAAGACTTGTTATGTGCACATATCCACCCTGCTGGGTGTTCAAGGCTGTGACATAAGATAAGTTCAAGGCGCAGTAAAAAAAACAAAAAACAAAACAGACACAACAAGATTATACGATGAAAACCTGTGACATAAGATAAGTTTTGAGAAGACAAGATCTTAGATTAGGTGGTAGAGAGTTCCAGATGCGTGGCGCAGCTAAAGAAAAAGACCTAGTAGGTCTGCGCTCAACAATTATTTTCCTACATTTTTCACATGACCAAATATCATGCCTGAAGAAAGAAACTAAAAAGTTGTGAATGAATGAATAGTCAACCCTTGTTAGAAAGATGTTCTGAATACATGTATAAAGAGTCCATTCTTATGTCCTGAATCACATTTCTGCGTCATGTTGCTTTGTTTTTGGTGTCCTCTTATAACAGCGTTTCTGATATTAAGAGGCAAGTTATCCAGTCCCAGAGATCTTGTTATTAACCAAGAGTCGACAGTACATTTTTAGAGAACAAAATTAAGGCAAGGTTTATTACTTTTTCAAGGATGGTATCTAATTCAAGATACTAACTTCAGCTAAACGTAGAAAGCAGAGTTCTAATAACGTTAGTAAACAATTATAACGCGCCATGTCTGTCAGACTTGACAACCCTGACGCGACTGAGATGAAAGCAAGAAAGCCAGAGGGCTGATGCATGGTGTAGGTAGTAGTAAGACTTACTCAAAAGTTCTTCAAATCGGAAGACAACACAAGCCAATAATACATCAAACAATAATTGATTTTGTGTTTCTTGTATAACAACAGAAAAAGAAAGGAGGTGAGGTAACAAGGGAGGCTCCGCGTTATGTGAGTGCACCGAGCTTAAACACGATGGCTGTGAATGGATCATCAAACAATAATAGTCCGAACCATCAAAGACTGGTACCACTTCCTGATTCACCCATTCATGATATCCAGCTCAATCCAAAGAAACCTCTTATACCACGCCCACCGAGGACTAAGAAGTTCATTAATACATGAGGAACCACGCCCAACAATCACCACTCCCACTAAGGACTAAGAAGGTCATTAATACATGAGGTACCACGCCCACCAATCACCACGCCCACTAAGGACTAAGAAGTTTATTAATACATGAGTTACCACGCCTCCAATCACCACACCCACCAAGGACTAAGAAGTTCATTAATACATGAGGAACCACGCCCACCAACAACAAAGAAGTTCACCATGCCCACTGATGAATAAAAAGTTTATTAACACATGAGGTTACCACGCCTGCTACACAGTATCAACCTCTACCCTCAGAGGAACCCATTTATAATGAATTATAATGGAGCGTCTTGCCCAAGGACACAAGTGTCATGATCGGGATTCGAACCCACATCCTGATGACTAAACTTTGAATTTGGTGCCTTAAACCACTCGACCATGACATCCTACTGCATGATAACTGTACATGTACATTCAATGTTGCAACCATAGTGTGTGACAGTGAATTCCGTAAGCCTTGATTACTGTGTTCTGTGTCTTCTGATATAAAATTTCGTCCAGTTAAACAGGCATGTAGCATTTTTTTGTTTAAGTAAAGCGTCTGTTGGATTTTGTAAATTATAAATATGTAAGTTATATATCATATACATGTATATTATTATTTTTTTTAAAGTGAAAGTCTAACCTGTGAATAGTTTGAGTGGTATGGAATTTTTAATTTGATAGTATCTTTGTATTATTCATATATTAACCAACTTCCGTCCATCTTTGTGTACAAATAACATAAATGAGGCGAAATATATTAAAGAAACCTTTGGTTTATTTCTTACAAATTGTATTATTTACATAAATTAAAGAACTGTACATGTACATGTACATGTAAATGTTTTCAAAGATGTCTTTTTTCAAAAGATTTCTACATCTGCATTGGTAAACACAGCATATAGAACTAGCTGTTGCAAACAACTTACCAACCAAAAGGACTGAGGGTATAAATGCAAACAAAAATAGTTAGTGGCCTGACGTTTCGACCCAAGCAGAATCTTTCTAAAAAATATGAATGTCCACAGATTTGCACTGAACTTACAACATGGTATAAACATGGTGGAAAACTTCTCTTTTAGTATTGATGCTTGAAATGCTAAAGTTTTGAGAAATCAGTCAAACAATATACAATTGTTGCACGCTGTGACGGGGTCCATGGCGTTTTGTACACTCGAGGGGGAAAATGGAACCAAAGGCGAAGCCGAGGGTGCCATTTCCCCTCGAGGGTGTACAAAACCCATGGACCCCAGTCACAACGTGCAACAATTGTTTTGTTATACCTTTGTTTAATTGTTATTCCTCTTCTCGAAGTTCTGTTGTCATCTTCAAACATTGTTACGACGGACTATTCATTGTTTATTAAACAGACGAACAATGTGTATATGCATAAAATAACAAATCTATGAAAATTTTGACTCGATTGGTCCTTGAAGATGCAAGAGAATAATGAAGAGAAAAAAACACCTTTGTTGCACAAATTTGTGTGCTTTCAGATGCTTAACAAATATTACAAGATTTCAGGCCTGAAGTCTTTTAATATTTGAGTAAGAAATTACTTCTTTCTCAAAAACTCGGTACTTCAGAGGGAGCTGTTTACAAATTGATTTATAATAGCAACATCTCTCCATTGCTCATGACCAGGTAAGCTTTTATGCTAACAATTATTTTGAGTAATTTCACTGCCAGTGTCTTTAAACTAATTTACTTACTAGCAAATAACACCTTTACATAGGATTTTTGCTTATCTCAGTCTCTGTACAAAGGGAAAGACAATACTTCTGAAACTAGATTTCCCTCAAGATGATCGCTTGTACTCGTCGACGATTATTAATAACTGCGATTCCTCCTGCTGGAATTTATGATTATAATTGTTGGATAATCTAACAAAACTGTTTTGTAAATTTTCAGTTCTTGTCATGATTTCATGCTCCGTTTCGCAAACATAAAAATGCACACGACGCTGAGTTGTACACAGGTTACTGGTGTATTAATTAGTGCCAAGCGTAAAGCTTGCGCTGCGCCTTTGTTTAAACATTTCCAGCCATTTTTGTATCACATGTTTAAACACCCCCGGGTGGGAAGTGCTCTCCACCAATAGGAATAGCAAACATGCCTTTAAACTATTTATTCTTGATTATTAAAGTATATATGGGCTACATTAACTAATGTTATCTAATCAAACCAAAATACTGTATGCCGTCCAGTTGCCATGGCAATAAATAAAATCAATACAATGTTGTTTTGGTCTAAAATATCTGTTTAATTTGCAATTTATGTTAATTATAATGTTGGACCAGGTAAATATTCAGGATTTTGCAGAGATAGAACTTCAGCAAATTTGAAATGTTAACATAACTTGAGTAATCCTTCCAGTTTGTACAACTTTTCAAAGCAGCTCAAGGTCGATTTATATACAAAGATTTTCAAGGGATGATCCTTGCAATTTTGAGATATCATCTGAGATATTTTATGGCATTTTTAAGATCTCAGCTGACTGACTATTGTTTATTGTTATTATGAAAAGAAATCAATTCCAGAGAAGGTTATTTATAAATGTTTATAATCAATTTCTTTTTAATGAGAGATTGCCTAACATCACAAGGCAAGTGACGCCCACTTCAAGGTGAGGGCAACACTAAATAAATGATTTGGGCTGTCGACCCGAATCAACTGTCTCCAGGGGCATGTTGCCACCTAATCCTGGGGTAGAAACATATGGATGTTGGCATGTGTATCGTCCACTAGGAACCTGGCTGGTAAAGCAAATCGACCCTTTCCAAAGTTACACAAAGCAATAAGACCACATAAAAAACAAAATTTTTGATCGTCCCGCCCGACCCTTCAAAACCCCCGACCCCATTTATTTTTCTCATAAAAAACAACCTTTTCGGCTGATTTTTTCAAAATGTACAGGTTTGAAAAGATGTTTAAAGAAGGTTTTTATTAATGTTGGCAAAGCTAGAACAATTCTTCAAATATTTACTTGGGCTACACTGTGCTTAGTTGTTTGAAAAAGTTTACAGAAAATGTCATCTAGGAGTTAAATTTGTTTGACAAAACTATTGAAAACATCAAAAACACACAAACCCTCTGTTTTATAGTGATTGTGATGATTTCTTTATTTTTGATTTCGTATTTGCCATGTCAACGATCAACAATTTTTGTTTTTATGTGGCCTTATGGAAGTGCCTTGCTCAGGGGCACAAGTGTCATGACCAGGATTCAAACCCACACTCTGCTGCTGCTGAAACATCAGAGCTTGGGTCTGTTGACCTAGACCACTCAGACACAACACACCACAGCCCACTGGTGATTTGTTCAGGCAAAGACTGGGATTTTTGACCGCGTGGTGGTGCTCTCTAACATCACTTCCGAGGGTATATTTATTCGTACCCAAAACAGTTGTTAATTATAATAATATAATAACATTTTGAGTTTATATAGCGCTGTTTCACTCCCGAACGGATGTCTTAAAGCGCTTCAAATTATTACCCCTGGTCACTGGGCCTTAATTCACTCCTTAAACAATCTCAGCTCCCTGGGGAGTATACAGCCTCGTGCAACAAATGCGCTATTAAATCAATCACAAGAACCATCTCTGCCCTCACAGGTCCCCATTTACCCCTGGGTGGAGAGAAGCAATAATAGCCAAGTGTCTTGCTCAGGGATACAAGTGTCACGATCGGGATTCGAACCCACACTCTGCTAAACAGAATCAGCAGAGCTTGAATTCGGTGCTCTTAACCGCTCGGCCACGACACCCTACATAAGGACTGAAAGCACATTACCACTACAGAGACATCTTAATCCATCACGGACAATAAGACCTTTAATTGAGTCGTTATAATCCACCGCTACAGCAACTTAACACTACTGCGCAACAAAAGTGACAGAATGCGATTAAAACTGTGCAGTACAAATCGCGTATACAAGGAAGTGATCAAAACACAACTGAAAGCGCCATTCAACTGTACATGGGTTTTAAATTATCAAGAGCGGATTATGGAGTAAAAGCCAGATTCATAGGAGACAATTGTCCCGATATCTCAGGATGATCGCTGATGTTTTGAGATGGTCTTGTAATTGATCCAATATCACCCCCTCTATTGATGTTATTTGTAGAGTCCTCCTCATTAGCACGAAGCTGGGAAATCTCCGTCTGAATCGACTTGCCTTCTTCTCTCGTCTGCAAAAAAAGGAAAAGTACTTTTCAATTTCACCTATAAGTAGGATTTGCATCAACAACAAAAAAAGGTCATAGATACATTGGATTTTCACACTAATCATAACATTTTCAAACAAAGTAACTCGTAATAAATACATGTTCAGATTTTATTTGTTTATTTCCAAACGTCCAAACCTCTTGAAGGAACACTTACCTCATTATATTCACAGCATTTATGAGCATAGTTGCTTGCTTCTTCAAAATTCCGCTTCTTGAGATGATAGTTGGCTAAGAATCGATAAGCATCACATTGCTCTTCAACCATGCCGGTCTAAGATAAGGAATAAAGAATAAATGTGCCGGTTGGTCAAGAAATCCAAAGCTTAACATTAATCAATAAAATAATGAAATCTTAAAAAGCGCATAAATCCATCAAAGTGCTCATGGCTTGTATTTGGGGCCATGAGCACTTAGATGGCATACACTATGTACAATAACCAAAATTAAAACGTAAGCCTAAGCTAAGAAGAAATCCAGAACATGTGGTAGAAAAATACAATGCATAAATCAATGTCTATAAGAAAACATAAAAGAATGAACACAAATCTATTACATTTACATTAAGATTAGGGAAAAAAAGGAATAACGACCTACATATATTATTGAGTGCTACACGTACATAACATATCATTAAACAGTTATGCTTTCAAATATTCAAATAAAATACAGCCATTCAATAAAATAATATTCAATATTCACATATTATAAAGATCAAGAACAGATAAATGCAATGATAAGTCAATGATATTAAAGGATTTCAAAGAGGTGTATGATAATAAATTTGAATATAAAATAGCAATGCAAAGCTGGGGAAAATCTTAGCAAAGTAAGCTTGAGAGAAGGGAAGAGAGTAAGAAATGAACAAGAAAACAAAAAACATTATTATTACTGTTATTCATTTGGCAAAAACATTCAAAATACAAACATATAATATATAAGAAATGTCACACATAAATAAGGGAAGTCAATATGAAAGATAAATTGTATCAAGTACCAATCAAAATGAATAAAAATGGATAGAGGTACAGTTAGAATGAGAGGGGGAAGAGATGGGGTTGGGATGAGGAACGTGTAGAAAGGGAGCAGGAGTTCAACTACTCCTTGAACATTGAGTACTGTAGTACGATAGTGGAACCTCATCGTATAGTACGATAGTGGAACCTCATCGTATAGTACGATAGTGGAACCTCATCGTATAGTACGATAGTGGAACCTCATCGTATAGTACGATAGTGGAACCTCATCGTATAGTACGATAGTGGAACCTCATCGTATAGTACGATAGTGGAACCTCATCGTATAGTACGATAGTGGAACCTCATCGTATAGTACGATAGTGGAACCTCATCGTATAGTACGATAGTCGCACGGACCTCAAAAGTGAAACACTGTGACTTAAAAGCATGTTCATCTTGCGCAAAAAAGAGAAACATGAATACAAAATATAAAAAATTATCATATAAAAATGAGTAGGATTTGAAACTTTGCATGGTGGAAATATGTACGATATATTCAAGGTTTGCGGTAACACCATGTAATGATAATCTCTAAATGAGTTGGGGTGGTTCTGATTTGGTGTGAAACCAACGGTTCTTTTTAGAACCACCCAACCTCATTTACAGATACTCATTACATGGTGTTACCGCAAATCTTGAATATATACTATAAGAATCAATGGATGTTTGGCTTACCCCCATGGCCTCTGCCTGCTCCACATATTTAGTATAAAATGTCGCTGCTCTTTCCCCTTCTCCTTGACTTTCATGGAGTTTTGCTAATTTAATCAGAGCCGTCCCTTCAATGTCTCCGACGGAATACGCTCGCCAGTAACACTTCTTAGCTTCTGGAATCTTCTCGAGTTTCTCATAGCTTTCGCCAAGAGCTACTAACATTCGTGAATCATTGGGTCTAAAAAATCAATGAAAATTATTAAGTTTGAGAGGAATTATGTAGAAAATTTGACGAAGCATGTCAGATCTCAAACCCCGGTTCATACTTCCTGCAAAATGCGAATTTGATATGAATTTTGACATCACAAATTCGCAACAAATAATTTCAACCACTGAGAAACATTTGCTGCAAAAACAGCCCTGTGTCGTCAAAACTCTTATCGCAATTATAGGCAGTATGAACAAGGCTAAACACATGTAGAAACAACATTCAGTTTAGACTTGGTTGATTAATGACACCAACAACATTCTGAGGAATACGGACGAACGTGTTCTTAAAATCAGGGCCAAATTTCATAGAGCTGCTTAAGCAAAAAATTATGCTCAAGCAAAAAAATCACGCTTAGTAAAATCAGATTACTGGCCAAGACTCCACTCAATTGATATGCTAAGTAAACAACAGTCACAAGCAATATATATGGCATGAAATTTTGTCCAGTAACATGTGTACAATAAGCGAGCTATTTTCGTGCTTAAGCATATTTTTTGCTTAAGCAGCTCTATGAAATTGGCCCCAGGTTCTAAACAGCGACATTTGACAAAACAATTTAGATCTTTGCCATGAAGTATGCAAATTGCACTAATGTAATAAGCATATAATTAGCATATAATTATTGTATTCTTTCAGCCTTGTCTAGTTACCTGACTTGTTGTGCCTGTCTGTAGTAATACAAACTGTACAGTGGCATGCGTAGAATCTCATAAGTCTGTCCTAGACAGTACCATGCTCGGAAGTCCCTCTTGTTTAATTCTGTGGAAAACAAAATATTAGAACACAAACTTAAAAACACTGAAAAGAATTCTTGAAAAAGCTTGGAATCCTAACCAGCAGGAAGATATAAACCCACATGTACTTAACCCAATTTCATAAAGCTGTTAAGCAGAAAATACTGGTTGTTGATAAATACTGGTTGTTGATAAAATTCTTTGCTTAGCAAAAATTTAGTGGGGCACCAGTCGGCCGAAAGTGCAACTGGAAAACACTGGGACCAATCAAAGCACAGGGGTGCGTTTGCACGGTCATAAATTTCTTTTTTAGTGGGGTACCGATGGTTAATCACTATTCATTGGGCAGAACATGTATTGCTCACAACCGCCAAAATGCATCCCCGATTTGGAAAGTGCAAGTCCAGGCATGCAACTGTCATTTAAAAAAAAAAAGGAAAATTTTCAAAGGCACAACGCAAGTGCGGAGCGAGGCAGCCGAAACGCCACGGGACATGATACCCACAATGGTACCCTAGAAAATGTTAAGGTTTATTATGCTCTTAGGTGCATTGTTAGAATGTACTAGGCTTATTTGACATGATTGTAGTTGTACACTGTTGTTGCCAGGCATATATAAAGCTAAAAAAAAAAAAAATCCGGAAACGCGGAAGAGTTGCATGCCTGCAAGTCACTGCACGTTCATTCAATGAAATCATTGTATCCAACGAAATCACCAATACCTGTCTTTATCCTTGCAGATAACATGCATGATATTTGGTCCTTGGAAAAAAGTAGGACAATTTCATCGAGTACAAGGACTGAACTACATGTACATAGGCTCTAATGGACTTTTCAGGCCTTTTTAATAACAACTGATTTTTCCAAGGGGAACAAAAAATCAGAAAACAGACTAAAGTTGGAAGAATATCACGCTTGAGATAAAGACAGGGGACCAGCCTAGTGTGTACGTACCGATAGCTTGTCTGTATGCCTCGATAGCAGCGGGTGTGTTCTTCATCTCCATGTATTCATGACCCATAAGAGTCCATGCTGATAGATAATGTGGGTTGAGCTTCAACGCTCGCTGGAAATACAAGACAGCTCTCTCATGTTGGGATCTTAAGGAGTAATAGTTACCTGCCAGGAAGACATAAGGAAATGATTGTTAAATAATGGAAGAGAATTGTTGAGAAAGTGGATCCGTCACAATTAAAAGGCACGGCAGGTGATTTCACAAATCGCTAGGATTAATCCTATCTTGAGTTAGGACAACATTACATCGACGACGAATTGAGCTCAAATTTTCACAGGTTTGTTAGTTTATGCATATGTTGAGACACACCAAGTGAGAATACTAGGTATGTGAAAGCACACATCGGTGTATGGGTAAAACCAGATAATATTCACTGAAAAGTTACTTTTAATATGAGAAAATAGAATTGGCCGTTGCAAACTGCTTACCAACCAAAAGGACCTCTGAAGTTAATGGCCTGATGTTTCTACCCTAGTCGAGTCTTTCTCGAAGGCTCAATGACAACACAACATGAACAGGTCACCAAGTGTACAGGTAACATAATAATAATAATAATAATACTACCGAAGTCTTATATAGCGCACGTATCTACCAAACAAGGTACTCAAGGCGCTGAGTATATACAAACTTTCAGAAAGATAGGTTATTGCAGTGAAGTGGAAATACTCACCAATAACACAACAGGTTTCAACTCTGTACTTGTCTACTTCACAAACATGATGGGCTAAGAAACTCAGCTCGGCCTTCATTTCCTGCTCCCCCCCCCCCCCCAAAAAAAAAAAAAAGAGAATAGAGAAAAAAGAAATAAGGATTGTTAGCCTGAAAAAAGGTGTCTGAAAGGGAAATTCTACCTTTGGTCTGTGAAAATGTTTGATTGTTTAAACTCTATATAAATGTAAATGTGTTCAATAAAAATAACATGTACAAATTTAATTACAAAAGGTAGTCACATTTTTGCACAATATTTAGCAAAAACACAAAATTTACAATAAACCTTCAGTTTCAAAGGATCAGTTTTGGGCCACAGTGTCTGAATTGGCCGATACAACTTCGGCTACGGCTGGATCAACATGCATTGAAGTTCAGGACAATCCTTAGCAACACCCTTAGCAACAGCCGTAGCCATTACCCTAGAAACCAATTCTGAACACGACCTTGAATTCCACTGTTCCCAGCCATTTGAAACGCATACACTGTGTATATATCATGTTGTTAATGGTTCGTTATTCAATAGATGACCTGGCAAAAATAACATGGCAGTAGAGTTCATTAAATACACACTCGAGTACACAATATGTTTTAACATGCTTATCAAATGTACAAGCAACACACAGGGATATTTGAAAAAGGATTCAGTGGGCAAAAGCAATTACAAACAATCAAATGTATACATGTTGCAGAGTATAATGCACAAGTTTTTACGAGCTGCAAACAGTAACAAATACAGTAGAAGTGGCAAATAAAAACCAATAAATATGGCATAGAGTAGTATTAAGTATGGTGATAAAATATAACAATCTAAAAGATAAGAAGAAATATGATGATAAAGTAACAATACAAGACATTAATGTAACACACACACTTGACCAGTATATCGATAAAATGACATTGATAAAAGGTTATGTGCAACAAACATTAACATGAGTTTTAGTACAGATCTGCCTTAGCAACATAGCAATAGTCGTAGCCAGTGTTGTAGCTGCGGTGGGCGGTGGCGGGCGGGCCTGCTAGAACTTACAAATTTCACCCTGCACTCTGAGCAAAACACACTGTGTTTACCAGCACAGATTTCCCCCAGTTGCACTTCAGCAATGATGGCCCCCATATCTAAACATGAATAATTTTTGTTGATCCGCACGCCCTTGGTGGAGTGATTGGATTTAGAGCCCACCACTAAAACAAATTTGGTCTAGCTACAACACTGGTTGTAGCCATGGCGTAGCAGATAGGGCCTACTATCTAGGCTAAAGACACTTTGACCTACCTTCACATACAATAGATCGGAGTAGATGTCCATGTTCTCAAGACGGAAAGGGTCCACTTTCTGTAACTGACCAAAAAGTTCCACAGCTCGATTCATGTCTGGAAAAAAAAGAAAAACAATTATAGTAAAAAGAAATTTGCAAATTCATCATGCAGACATGTTTTTTTATACACACACAATATCAACCTCTACCCTCGCACATACCCATTTATACCCATGGGCAATCATAGTGTCTGCTCAAATGACAGGGATTCGAACCAACAAAACCTGGGCCCAATTTTATATCTCTGCTTATCGCCCAATTCCGAGCCTCTGATCACGATTCCCCGCTTTTGTGCAAGCGCCGAATTTCTGCGCTAGCCTGGTAAGCGTAGAATGCCTACTAAACGTTGAGTACGCACGCGCAGAAGCCAAAATTTGCCGCTAACCCTTTAAATACACTTGCCGTAAGCATAGAATTCCCTGCTTCCGTAAGCGCCGATTCTGTGCTTACGGTAAGCAGAGCCATTAAATTAAGCCCAGACTTCAATACTCGTAACCACTCGGCAAAGACACCCTATAAGCAAGAAACACGCCTGATACTTCATGAAGGCAACAAAGACGATTGCCTCCATGCCTTGGTGTCCTTGAAATGCTCCAGTAGAAATTTACAATTTCCTCATCGGGAGCTCTTTTCCAAAGAGAAAATGCCTTGGTGCCTTTGCCCTTTCAAAATCGTAGTATAGACGATGTGACCTGTGTTTATATTTAAACCGACCTCTATTGAAAAAACACTGTATACGTCATGTTTCGCCGGGCAAAAAGACACGTAGTCATGGTAAGATTGCATACACTTTCTAGCTGGCTGCCAAAACACAAAGATTTTGCCCGCCAGAGGTCACATCGTCTATACATGCCTGAAGAAATAAGCAAATCTTACCTCTGACATAGTGGTGGGCAAGAGCAATCTGTGAGATAACGTAAGTGCTGTCTTTAAAGCCTGCATCACTTAGGGCTGTGTATTTCTTGAGTGCTTCATCGTTGAGTTGAAGCTCTAGATATGTCTTAGCAATGAAGAACTCTTTAATCCAGAGATCTGGTAATGTCAGAGAGTTTAGCTGGTCGGAGGACAAAGAAATACAACGACAATAAGTCTCTTTTTTTAATAATTGATGTTAAATTGTTGCGGTCCCCTCTGCTGAAACATCTGCTTCGAACTGCCTCTAGCTACAGGGCAATCTAGGTGGTCTAGTTGGTAAGACACTGCTCGAGAATTGCCAAGGTTGTGGGTTCGAATCCCACCCACGGAATATCCCTGTGATTTTGTGTTCACAGAACTCGGGATAGTACTGAGTTTACAGTTGTAGCACACATCGGTGTACAAGGATAATAAAACTAAAATAAATCCTTTCTTAATATATTTATTTAATGTCAACAGATATTGAAAATTTAAATTATGGTTATCACTTTAGAATTCAAGTCAACTGACCATGTGTATTTGCAGTTTGGTATTACATTAATCATTCTTCTTAGTGGAAGAGCTGGAAAAAAATATTGAATCAACAATGCTTGTTGAACATACATACATACATTATTCATAAATAAATACATTTATAAATAAATACATTTATAGATGGATACATACAGACATTTTTAAAGTGCCCACAAAGATTGAAGCGTTTTACAAAGCTTAGGCTTCATAAATAAAAATAAACACAAGCAATGCATTGATATAGATGTGCATAGGCACATATTTGTTCATGTACAAAAACAGTACATGCTATGAACAGTTTGAAAACCACTGATGTAGCAGTTATCTCGATGTTATTTACATATCCATTAACAGTCGCTGCGTCAATGATGAATAAAAAGTGCTTGAGTTTGTCGAGTATAAGAGCTACAAGAAGTTACTCAATACATGTATCTGTTGTTCATACCTTGTCTTTATCAGTCACTAGACTCGTCAGCTCAACCCAAGATCCCCAGTGGTATGGTTCCACTCGGATTGCTTCTACCAAGACACTCTCTGCTTCTTTCATCAACTCCAACTTCTTTAAAACCACTCCGTATCTACAATAACAAAACAGGTGGATAAGTTAGTCCAAAGTTGAGATAAATTGCCCAGAGTTGGGATAAATTACTCAAAAATTGAGATAAATTACTCAGAGGGTTGAGATAAATTACTCACATAGTTGAGATAAATTACTCAAAGAGTTGAGATAAATTACTCACAGACTCAAAATAAACTACTCAGAGAGTTGAAACGAATTACTCACAGAGTTGAGATAAATTACACAGAGTTGAGATAAATTACACAAAGTTGAGATAAATGACTCAGAGTTGAGATAAACTACTCACACAGTTGAGATAAATTACTCAGAGTTGAGATACAATACTCACATCATTGAGATAATTACTACAGAGTTCAAATAAATTATTTAGAGTTGAGACAAACTACTCACAGAGATTAGATAGACTACTTTAGAGTTGAGATAAATTACTCAGAGAGTTGGGATAAGTCATTCACAAAGTGTAGATTAAACACTCACAGAGTTAAGACAAAATTTCTCACAGAGTTTAGATAAATTACTCATCATAGAGTTCAGATAAATTACTTACAGATTTCAGATAAATTACTCAGTGAGTTGAGATAAATTAACTCAGGAAGTTGAGAAAAAATTTCCCAGAGTTGAGATAAATTTCTCAGAAAGTTGTGTTAAATTACTCACAGGTAAAGACAGAAGCCATCCAACGAGCCTTCTGAGTATTTCTTACTCAGGTCAATCCTAAGTGCTTTGAGTGTCTCATTCTTCATCGTCTTGTACTGGATCGGACCGGTCAGATCGGCAACTTCATCATATTTCTTCTTCTCACCTCCCTGAAAATAAATAAAAACAATGATTAACCATTTTTCCCATGGCATTTAAGACAGGTCTATTTCCACATGCATCTAAATCCTTCCTAACCAGACTCAATTTCATGGCTCCGACTCACAGCCTATAGAATTGTCAAAGACCACTGTGCTCACTTGGTGTATCCCAACATAAGCATAAAAGAACAAAAATCAGAGAAAATTTTGGCACTCAATTGGTCATCGAAGTTGCAAGAATAATGAAAAAAAAAATACCCTTGTTGCACATATTTGTTTACTTTCAGATTCCTCAGTAAGGCTTCAGGCCTAAAGTCTTTCTCATACTCAATTTATTTTAGTGAGATATTACTTCTTTCTCAAATAACTATATTACTTCAGAGGGAGTTGTTTCTCACATTTGTTACACTATCAACAGCTCTCTATTGCTCATTATCAAGTAAGTTTTTATGTTATTGCTAATATGGGCCTATATTTTGATAAACTACCAAATGTGTCCAGTGCCTTGAGCGCAGTTCTGTGGTAAGTAGTGTAGTGCCATGACAACTCTTCACCCAGGCAAAAAGTCCACCATGGATGGGACCCCGTGGCTGTGCAGTAGTGAATCCACTGAACTCTGAACTAACAATCAAATGTTGTTGTTCTTTTAGCAAAATGGTCACAAATGGACAGTCAAACTTGCACTTTCATTGCAGTAAAACCTCACTATTATTTATCTCGCAAAATAATTTAAACTTGTTTTGTACAAATGACCAAGAGCAAAGAATGAAGTCATTGTTTCTGGAACTGATAAGACGTACCAAGTATCGAGCGTAGACATGAAGAAAGAAGGCCTTTTGGCTGTGACATTTGTCAACAAAGTAAGCTGCTCTGTCGTATTCCTTGAGGTCAAAGTATGACTTTGCCAATGTGTACTGGTCAAACTCTGCAAGAAAGTCCTGTAATAAAAAAAACAAGAAATTTCTGGCCACTCATTAAGCTGGTATAATTGACTTCTGTTTGTGTGTCCAAATGAGTTGTGTGTGTGCAAACACACCTTCTGGCTATTAATATTAATTGGTTAAAATGCATACTTTTTAAAAGATTTTTTTGTAAGAAGAATTTACAAAGTTTTGTTTATATTGACAATAAAACTCATAGTAGGGGCCTTTGTTAAAGGCAGTGGACACAATTGGTAATTGTCAAGGACTAGCCTTCATAGTTTGTGTATCTCAACATATGCATAAAATAACAAACCTGTGAAAATTTGAGCTCAATCAGTCATCAAACTTGCGAGATAATAATGAAAGAATACAAAGTTGTGTGCGTTTAGATGGTTGATTTCGAGACCTCAAGTTCTAAACTTGAGGTCTCGAAATCAAATTCGTGGAAAATTACTTCTTTCTCGAAAACTAAGCCACTTCAGAGGGAGCCGTTTCTCACAATGTTTTATACCATCAACCTCTCCCCATTACTCATCACCAAGTAAGGTTTTATGCTTATAATTATTTTGAGTAATTACCAATAGTGTCCCTGGCCTTTAAGGGAACTTGACAATTTTAAAAAGGACAAACCTCTTGTGGTTGATTTTGTGAAGTCGTTGGAGATGGTTTGATGGACTTCAGTGCATATGACAACTCTGCACACCTGAATAAGAAGAATAATGATTACCAAGAAAAAGAAAAGATTTGGAATTCAACTAAAATCTCAGCCTAATCATTTCTAGTTGCGGATAACCCTCCAACCGCTGCAACCGTTGGAAGGATGTAGGGTTACAATTATCCTAACTGAACCATAATTACCTTAATTAACATCTGGCAATTTTTGTTTATATTTTTTTTATGCAAGTCGCCTGACACACAAGGCCTGAAGGCCACTTCAAGGTGTGGGCTACAATTGTTTTTTTTCCAGAGGCCGGTGCCACCTACTCCTAGGGCTGAAACAGGGTTACCCCTTTCAATGGCATGAAACAATAGGTAGCCATTCATTAAATGGAATGTAATGTACGATTCATTAATCAAATGCCACTGAGGATGCATCATGTCTGTACAATGTGTTAATCATCGCTGCGTCGTTACAATAGACCGATCCATAAAGCATTGCGTATTGACCAATCATTGCGTATTGACCAATCACAACCCTTTGCACAGCCAAAAGTCTGACACTTTTAAGTCCGACATGCGTGCGCGTATGCTTGGCGCCCGTGGCAGAGTTTTGCAGAAAGACATTGGAGAGCCTCACGTGTTCTTGCTCACTTGTGCACCATGGGGGGAGCCTAAATAATATTAATAATACAGATCAGTGTATTGAGTTTGACACCCGACGGAAGAAAAGTATAGACCTACTTCAGAAAATGTGTTATTTATATTTTCTGTTAAAAATACAGTATTTGTACTGAGAGCCTCCATGGAAAGCAGCGCTGGGTATAGACCTACTTCAGAAAATGTGTTATATTTTCTGTTAAAAATACAGTATTTGTACTGAGAGCCTCCATGGAAAGCAGCGCTGGGCGCTGATCAAAGAAGATTATTTTATAGATAAAGATAAAAAAAAAAGTTCTTTATAAAAAGATAATGATTAAATTTTTTAAAGGTTGTGCTCAAGCTCAACACTAAACAAACATCCATGCAAACACACTTTGGCTACAGTGAGTTAGTAAACAATCATTTGATTAATAAATACTAATGTAATACTAATAGTTAAAACATTTATTAAATTAAAGTACATTTATTTTATAATAATAATAATAATAATAATAATAATAATAATAATAATAATAATAATAATAATAAACATGACTGGATGGACCCTAAGCTAAAGGCGCTGTACACATTAAAAAATAGCTGCACACAAGAGCAAAAATGACAAAAGAGCATATAAAAGATTTCTAAAAATATAAACCACGAAATGGACCAGCCAATAATTAAAACCACAAATATTTTTATTATATATTTTTATTAAATATTGTTAGTATATATATAAATAAAAAATAGGTTATTTTTATAAATAAACAATTGATTGATGATAGGCTACCGGCTAACTTAACAAAAATAGTTTCTCATTTGGATTCAGTTCAGATTATTTTTAGGATTCAGCATCTTTTATTTAAAATTTTCTAAGGAGGGGTTCAACTTAAATTCATGAACTGAAATTTTGAAAGTTTTGTGGTCCACCAGTTAAACCAAAAATCCATGTCCGGAAACTGGGCTACACGTGCCCCTGCTGCTCTTCCCAAAATCAATGAACTATTTTACAGTATTATTATGGAATATAAGAGTAGACAAATAAGGAAAAATAACACTTACCATTTCACACTTTGTGTAAGGCCCCGCTGCGAACATTCTGTAATGCTGTTTAACAAATCACGTTTGACATTCGGCAAATCTATCTCGAGACTCGATTTACTTTGCGATGTCAAAATAGCCGCCATTTTTACGAAATAACACACAACAGCCGTCGGTCGACTTTGTAAACAATGGTCTGGGTCCCAGCCTATTCATAAGTGTAACAGGATGGAGCGAAATGAAGGGTACCCTGCCTCTTCGAAAAATTAATTTCCAAGATGGCGGCCTCCATGGTGAGAAGAATTTTGCTGTCTCAGACTCGGCCAATATTTCAAAGAAAAGTTCATGTGTTTTCCGTCCATCGACACATTCTTCAATCAGCGAAACCACAAACATCAATATGCAGGACCATCTCACAAGAAAAGATGAATGAAAATAAAAATTTATTCTTCAAGAGAATATTTCAAGGAACAGCGATATTTTGTTTTCTTTGTTTTATGACACCGTATCTTCATTCATTGATTGGTGCCCGATTTGAACCACGGAGAGATAAGAAACGACGGAAACTACTGGCCCTTAAAGAGGCAGAAGAACGTAAAAACTCCCCGTGGAATGACTTCCAAGAAGATGACTTTGGAAACGGCTCAACAAACTTTGCGGAGCAATCACAAGAAGAGTCAAGTATCTTTCCTGTTGTGAAAGCAGCAAAAGTTTTTGATGAAGGGGATGGTTTTGTACCACCACGTTCACACCGGTTCAACTTTATTGCAGATGCAGTGGATATTGTTGCACCCTCTGTGGTTTACATCGAGATCCACGGAAGGTATACAACTTACAATGTAATGTAGGGCCTCTACAAGCAAGAAGTACTCCTAGAAGTTAGAACTATTATGCAGTTTTGTTCCGCTATCGTGTCCCGTAACTTCCATAGACATACATCTCTCATGAAAATAACGAGTCTGCTTTTTTTCTGGTTCTTTTATAAAGTTTTAATTTTGTCAACGCAAATCTTTTTTTTCGTTTTTTTTATCTCGCCAAAATTAGGCTCTATGTGTCCTTTGAACTCTCATTGGCCCTGGGGCGACAGAAAATCTACTGCGCAATCTTGAAAATTGTTAAAAATGATAAATGCTTACCGTAATTCAGTCCCCAACTACTCCGTTTTACCACTACACTACAAATGTCGATTGTCCTCGACCGTGCGCATATTTTTTCCCAGGACAAACGTGAAGAATTATCTGCACGCGTTCGTAGTTCTCAGACACAACGTGTGCAGGACAAACGTGTGTGGATAATTCTCCACGTTTGTCCTGGGAAAAAAGTACGTGTATGTTCGGGGACAATGGGCATTTGTAGTGTAGTGGTAAAACGGAGTAGTTGGGGACTGAATACCGGTAAGAATTTATCTTTTTTAACAACTTTGTAGATTGCGGAGTGGATTATCTGGACGTCCCCCGAGTCAATGAGAGTTCAAAAGACACACATATAGAGCCTAATTTTGGCGAGATTAAAAAAGAAAAGAAAAGAGATTTGCGTTAACAAAATTAAAACTTTATAAAAGAATCAGTAAAAAGCAGACTCCTTATTGTCGTGAGAGATGTAAACCTATGAGGTTACGGGAGACGATAGCGGAATGAAACCGAAATAGTTCTAGGAGTATACGAGAAGTACAACTTGAAACCGTTATCTGTCTACTATATTTTTCTTACTTTTCTTAATGATGTAGAAAAAAAAACTGATTGTGAAGCTTTTATTTCTAGCTCATTTATTGTTATTATTTATGTTACTGTAGCCTTTATTTACTAAAAAATCAAATTAAATTAATAAATTTACAGTACTTGCCCCAGGCTACTCCACTAGAACTATTGTTATGTGACTCATCACATTGTGAGATTCGTTCCGCTATCGTCTTTGTGGAGACATTAACAAAATGAACCCTACTCCTAGAACTATGAGGTTCCTTCCGCTATGGCTCCCTGAACGCCGAGACAACAGCGGAACGGACCTCATAGTTCCAGGAGTAAACGACCCCCATATAGTTCTAGAAGTATTATCGACCGGGCACTAGTTAGTTTGGCCGAGTGTTATAAACACTTTTTATATTTCTCTTTTTGTAATTTTGTCAACAACTTTTTTTTCTACGAACAGGCACCCTATGATGGGTGGGAAACAAGTTGCTATTTCCAATGGTTCAGGGTTCATCGTCAGTTCAGATGGTCTGATTCTAACCAATGCTCACGTTGTGGCCAATAAGATGGGAGGTAAACAATCCGTAATGGTCAAGCTCCATGGTGGACGGATAGTTACTGGTCATGTGATAGCTATTGACCCAATATCGGACTTGGCTGCAGTCAAGATTAATGATGGGGTAGGTGTTCATGTTTGGATCACATCATTAAATAGACCCTTTAAATGTGACGTCACATGCTCAAAAATCTCTCACTGGGGTCAAAAAGGGCCCTCACGGGGTCAAATGAGGAAAATGGTTGGGCAATAGCTGTTCTTTGTGCGTAAAACAAGCGCGTGGGCTCTGCGTGCCTGTAGCGTTTTTCGTTATGCAAGGTGTCTGTAACTCATCTTTGTTTGGCGCATTGAATTCCTAATCATTCCAAACAAACCTTGTATTAATTTCCAGGCCTTGAAAACTGAAACAACCCATGTCAAATGTACAGTTTGTGACTGGTATCCTGCTCATTTCTGTTAAACAGGAAATTGTTGAGCAACATTTTCTGCTTAAGCGGCTTTATTTTAAACATATTGTTACACTTGATATTCATAAATTTTTGTTTCTGCAATCTGTCTGCTTATAAATTGCTTATAAATTTGTAGTGTTTTTGTCTGTACCGTTTGAATCAATTAACTTCCCCAGTGTGTTAAAATAAAGTTCTAATCTTATCATATCTTAATATAAACCACAAGGGAAACTGACTGGGTGAATCAACAAAATAGGGACAAAATATGGACACCGCCAACATAGGGCTAGATAGCTCAGTTGGTAGAGCTCCGGGACGTTAATCCGGAGGTCGTTAGTTCGAATCCCACTCTAGTCAATTCTTTGTTCAACTTTAAAAATCTTATCATATATTATGAAAACAGGCCCAAGTTATTGCTCTTATGTTGTTTGTGATGATCTTTTTCTGCAGACTGATCTACCAGCCATGAAGCTTGGTAAGTCCGCTCGGTTACGTCCTGGTGAGTGGGTTATAGCGATGGGAAGCCCTCTAACATTGAGTAATACCATCACAGCGGGAATCGTGAGCACAGTGAACCGTACCAGTAAAGAGCTGGGACTCAATAAAGACATCAACTACATCCAGACCGATGCTGCAATCAATGTAAGCTCATGGAAGAGAAAAAGGCTTTTGTTGTTCTTCTTCCGTTCTAGTGCAGCCTTCATAATTGAAGATAGTCCCACTGCCAGACAGTGACACACTGGAGCGAACCCTTTTTCTTTGCGATAAGTGTGTACTGGGGTCTTTATCGTACGTTGATAGTTGTTATAACAACACACAGGACCTTCAGCTTTACGTCCAATCCAAAGGATCACCTCGGGAGTAGCTTTAACCAGAGAGCTTAAACCAATCAATTTTGTCTCCTGTCGTCGATTTCACAAAAAGACTAATCATAGGACATGAGACGAGTCCCAACCCTGCACTGTAGCATGCAGACCTTAAGATTAATCTTAAGTTAGGACGAGTTACTTGTCCCAACTCGAGATAAGACGAGTCCTAACTCTTTGTGAAATCGACCCCTGATGATGACTAGAGCGTGCTAGTCGAAGCATTGAGACCAACTAAGAATTCACTCCGCATTAGTGAAGTTAATAACAATCCTCTGTAAGTTGGAGTAGTTTTCCCTGTCGATTGTAGCAGTTAAAAAGCAGGACAGTTCATTTCAGAACTCTCTCTCATACACAACATTGGGTTCATGGCTGTGATTATGGATGGCGCAAGTCAAGAAATTGTGATTCAGTAACTAGTAGACAAACTTGATTCTAGTCATTGTGAAATCAGCAAATAGTTCGGTAGGATTCGAACCCCAACATTGTGATTGCAAGTCCTGCAGTCTAACCACTGAATCCCATTTTTTTTCAAGGGGGGGGGGGCAAGATGTGGATAATTTTTTTGTTCAGAGTAAGTTTTTGTTTGGGGGGGTGGAATTATTACTTGTTAAAAATCAAGTAAGCTCAGTGGTTTTCTCCTTTCACCTCTGTGGACCCTGGTTTACCTCTGTGGACCTGGTTTATCTCTGTGGACCCTGGTTTACCTCTGTGGACCTGGTTTATCTCTATGGACCCTGGTTTACTTCTGTGGACCCTGGTTCAAACCCCACCTCCTACTGGAGCCTTGCATGTGGATTGTGTTTTCGGTTTCATTACATGGGTTTTCCCCATTTTGGGATTTTCCTCCCATATCTAAAACTAAACAATTCTTTATTGTTTCTTTTTTACCCTGGTTTTGGATATGTCCTAAACTGACTAACCTTTTTTTTCTTCTTTTTTTCAAGTTTGGTAATTCAGGTGGCCCATTGGTGAATCTGGATGGAGAAGCTATCGGAATAAACACCATGAAAGTAACGTCAGGGATCTCCTTCGCTATTCCCATTGATTATGCCCAGGACTTCCTGGACAAGGTCAATCAAAAGATCAAATCAGAAGGTAGGGTCAAAGTTCACAGGTTATAGCATCTCAAATTGATTAAGCAATAATAACAGATACATTTGTTTATCAAACAGTGTTTAGTAATCGTAGAGGCAAAGTATACCTTTGGTATTTGGAACCGTTTGATTGTTGAATCCTTTTAAATGACGAAAATATGTAAACAACCAAACTAACAAAGTTTTTTTTTTTCACCGAAAATTCAGAGCGAATAAAAATATGTCCACGCAGGAAGAATAATCCCTAATAGGAATATACAATCTGAGAAATGTATCTGACAGTACAAATTCTCAAATTAAAATTTGGAGGCATAAAACATGACATCTTTTTACATTACATTACTTCTCAAAATGCTTTATACTATCGAAAGCTGCTGTAGGCTTCTAATCAAAACGTGTTATTGCCATTGAGTCAAAGAATGATTACCAGAGGTATAACTTCCCTTAAACCATTACCATGTCACCATGGTCAAGTGGTTAGGCTGCAGGACTTGCAATCACAAGGTTTTGGGTTCGAATCCCCCAGCTGATCACTGATTCCACAATGACAAGAATAAATATTGTTGTCTAGTATCACAATTTCCTAATTTGTGTAGTTTCATAATCATAGATGTGAAACCAATGTTTGTATGAGAGAGATTGGCTGTTGCCAGCTTGGTGTTTATATCCCTTTGTGGGAGTTTGCCGAGTTCCATTGATGGGAAGATCATTCAAACAACAACATGTGCCTAACAATGAAATACATTTTTACAGGGTGTTCAATACATAGCTGTGGAAGATTTTGAGGCCCAATCAGCCTTGGTCAAGGCAGAGGCATTATTCACTCCGAAAGAGACGCTGTAAACCAACCCGTATACACTGCGTAATTTGTGTACTCACATTGCATCACAACTGTATACACTTTGCGTAATGTAATGTGTGTATCTCACGACACATTACCAAAAATACGCACAGTGTATACGGGTGGGTCGTGTGATAAGGTAACACACATTAAGCCAGTGTTTACAGATGGGTTTACAGCGACTTTTTTGGAATGAAAAATGCGACTGCCTTGAGCAAGGCTAAGGTCCAATAAACGTTAAACTCTTCATGAGTATTATTTTTTGATTGCTTTAGATTCTTCATCAGGCTTGACCGGTAGCTGGTTCTCAGGTGGGAAAAAGACAACAACACCAGATGAGAAACGAGGCTACATCGGCATCACCATGTTGACCTTGACCCCACCTCTGCTTAATGACCTCAAGTCACGCATGGCTGACTTTCCTAACGTCACACATGGAGTCTTAGTGTACAGGATTACTGTGGGATCTCCGGCATACATGTAAATATTCAATCAATATTTTTTATTTCTTTTCTTGAAAATTACTAATGCACAGTTAACAGGCCTGGAATTTAATTTTTGACATGTTGAAAGGGCAAGGCCATTTTCATTTTGTAAAGGGCACTTCCATGAACCAAGGCAAACACAAGAAGCAACGGAGGCCATGGCCTTTGTGACCTGTGTGTCATTCAAGGTCCGAGATAAATTTCACCAAGAAAACTTCACAGCCCACTGTGAGTTTTAGTTTTTGAAACGTTTGCCCGCGTTGTTCAGTATAGACCTTATTATCACACTACTCTATTCCCGGGGCAACCCTTGGATCGCTTTCCCCCTGATCTACCCCGGCAAATATGCGCATACCCCGGGGAAATAGCCAACCTTGCTCTGGAGTAGGTCTAAGCAGTAAAACGCCAGGATATTCTTGAAATGTGCAACCAGAACCCCATGGAAAAGGGACCTAGGCGGGGACATGTGAAAGTGGGTTGGGTAACTGTGGGGTAAAAAAACTCCTGGGGGCTTCTCCAGTGATGTATTCCACTGGGAGAGAGAAGCAGTGTGAGTAGGATTTGAAACTTTGCATCGTGTCAATACCATACAGAAAGGTTTCCGGTAACACCATGTAATGATAATCTCTAAATGAGTTGAGGTAGTTTCTGAAAAGAACCATTGGTTTCAACTCCATGTTTCGATCAGTATGCTCTGATCGTCTTCTGGAGAGAGCTGATTTGAAACTTTTGTCTATTTTTATTCACAGGGTTGGTATGAAAGCTGGTGATATTGTTACTCACATCAACGGCAAACCAGTCAAGTCTGCTACGGACGTCTATAATTCAGTGCTCTCTAACAAAGAAGTGGAAATAGCTGTAGTCCGTCGCTCACAGACACTAACTATTAAGTTAGTTCCAGACGAGTCCCAGTAAAACCTCCACACATCAACGGCAAACCAGTCAAGTCTGCTACTGACGTCTATAATTCAGTGCTCCCCAACAAAGAAATGGAAATAGCTGTAGTCCGTCGCGCACAGACACTAACTATTAAGTTAGTTCCAGATGAATCCCAGTAAAACCTCCACACATCAACGGCAAACCAGTCAAGTCTGCTACGGACGTCTATAATTCAGTGCTCCCCAACAAAGAAATGGAAATAGCTGTAGTACGTTGCTCACAGACACTAACTATTAAGTTAGCTCCAGATGAATCCCAGTAAAACCTCCATACAACGAGGTCAAAGGTCACATTGGTTAGGACACACTGATTGGTTGGTTGACCATCTCTTTGATTGAAGGCCTGGGCGACTATTTCAATTTACAACTTGACTAGCCGTGCCTCAAATAGTCGCGACTAATTTTTAATTCCCAAGACGTGTTGCAGCATGTTTGCCACAGGTGCAATGTAGTCAAATTCACGCTGAAAGGATTGTTACACTGATGTCTGATTGTGTTTTGTAAGTAAATAATGTTGTTGTGAATAGCTGTAAGCGACACAATTGGTTCACCAAACAGGTAGTCACACAACAATTTGTGTTAGTAGTCGCGACTGTTTTTTTTAAGGGTGGCTAGATTACCCGAGTTGTTAAAAAACGGTAGTCGCGACTCGACTAAGCAATCAATAGTCGGGACTGAGACACTAGTTGCCCAAGCTGCCCAGGCTTAATTGATTGCGACCACTCGAATGGAAAATGACAGTAACTAGTACGCTCTCCATAGTACACTTTATCACAGAGATAACACAAAATAATAATAATACACAACCTACAACTGAATTTCAAGGAAATAGACCTCATATTGACAAGCCACAAGCCATAGATTCACATGGGAATTAAAATGTGCAAACACAAGAAACAATCAGTTTAAAAGGATTTATTCTTCTCAAACATGACGTCGTACAATGTAAATAACTAGCTCTTCAAAGTATAGAGGGTTTTTTTCAGTACAAAGTGTTCATGTTGTGTTTTGTTTATGAAAAACTACCGCTAGTAAACTTGTGGTGTACACAAGAGTTCCTTGCTCTTTGGTACAGCCATAGTGCAAGGGTACAGCCATGTATAAAGTTTGTTGGGTGAAGTGTTGCACTGAAAAGAGCCTGTGTGGTCTCATCGTTTTATGAAGAGTGTCCTCTACTTGTCTTTTCATACTTTGTTTTCTTTTTGTGCAAAACAAGATTCCCCCAAGATAATCTTGAGAAAGGGAAGAGGAGTGTAACAAAGACAAATTCGTGAAAAAAGCATTGTAGTGTTAGGGTGTTTGTTATGTTTTTAGTGTGTTTTTTTTTTTTTTTTAGGGGGGGGGGTGAAGAAAACTGTTTTGAAGAAAGAAAATATTTCTTTGATTCAACATATTCGTTGAAGTCTGGAAAATCAAACAAATCGTGTTTAGTAAATGTAGATATTTTGTTAACATGGAACAAACTGTGAAATGGCAATCCAGACATGACATTTTCCATTTCGATTGATGTTAGTTTTGCATCGGAGAAAGAATAAATTTATCCTTACTCCAAACTTTCCTGAGGGCAAAGAACCTGAGTATACAGTGCGTATAACACTTCAGTGTTAGGGTAAAACAAAATTGATAGGCCTATTTTCCTTGTTAATCAACTCTTGCCTTCATTTCTGAACACTTTGTGTATTTTGCTATAAGTCACTTGTAGCAGCTTTTGCCTCTTCCAGCTGATTGCTTGCATATTTTTTTTTAAATGATAGATAAATTGAATTCAAAATAAACAATGGATGGTTGGACAAAGATCAAATAAAACTTTTGAGTCGGATCATTGAATATCATTTGCAGTATCTATTATCATAAAGTGTCCATTTCTAATGAACTTGACAGGCGTTTTAAATTTTTGTATACATGAAATAATGCCTACTCTCAGGCATGCAACTCTTCCGCGTTTCCGTGGAATTCCGCTTTCTTTTTTTCTTCGTTTTTTGTAAAATAAGCCTAGTACATGCTAACAATGCACCTAAGAGCATAATAAACCTCAACATTTTCTAGGGTACCATTGTGGGTATCATGTCCCGTGGCGTTTCGGCTGCCTCGCTCTGCACTTGCGTTGTGCCTTTGAAAATGTTCCTCTTTTTTTTCAACGGGCAGTTGCATGCCTGCTACTCTCAAGGGGTTGTAATTAGAACCCAATGTCTGTTTCAATCCTTTGTACTTTTTATACCATAAAACTATTCTGTGAAAAAGTATTTTCTAAAGGTAGTAGCATTTTTTATAGATATTGACAAAAATCTGGAGCAGTTATTTCCATGCAGGAAGAAAAATGTGCTATCTGAGAAACGCTACTGTCAATGTTCTCGGATTCAAATTTGTTGTAGTACCACGCGTGTACGTGCTTCGCTTGACTCTCGTGCACTTTTCACATGTAAAATACATCAAAGATGGCTGTCAATGACGCGTATTGCAATCCATCTATACATCAAAGATGGCTGTCAATGACGCGTATTGCAATCCATCTATACAGCCAGAGGTGTGATTGATACCCTGTGTCACTTCACTGAACATGAATCAACATTCGTGATAAAATACCATGAAAGTTTTGTTGCTGTTTTCTCAAAAAAAAGGCACTGTGAAATTTTTACATGTGACTTTTATTGTATCTTTCTTGATAATTTTGTCGATAAATCATGATAACATGGACACAAACCCAACAATGACACATCCTTTAAGAACAACATATTAAACTCATTGCATACAATACAATTTGTACAGTTTGTACAATTTTAAATGAAACTGACAGGGTACATGTTAAATGATGTACCACTAATTAATTTATTCATGAATCTAATTTACATATCCAACTCTGCGTACATAACTCCCTTGCGCACCACAAAGCTGTCTTCATTACCAGCCTTGGAATAACCATTTAGTTCACACATTTTGCGAACACGTGTTTCTACGCCACTAGCTCCACTGCGGTCAAAGTTCACTGAAGTACAATCCAAATGAGACATGCATGCACTGCAGCATTGACTTAGGGTGAAGACTTCTATTGTTTTCAGGACATTGCCATGGAGATGGTAACCCTTGGTGATCGAGAATGTTTTGGCGGGACCTATTCAATAGAAAAACATCCTTTATTTATAAGTAGATGTTTACAACTTAAAGGCTCCGAACGCGTTTGGTAATTGTCAAAGACCAGTCTTCTCACTTGGTGTATCTCAACATAATATGTACAAAATAACAAACCTGTGAAAATTTGAACTCAATTGGTTGTCAAAATTGCGAGACAATAATGGAAGAAAAAACCACCCTTGTATCATGAAGTTGTGGGCTTTCAGATGCTTGATTTCGAGATCTCAAAATCTAATTCTGAGGTCTTGAAATCAAATTCGTGGAAAATGACTTCTTTTTCGAAAACTACGTTACTTCATCATAGGGAGCCATTTCTCACAATGTTTGCTACTATCAGCAGCTCTCCACTGCTTTTTTCAAAGTAAGTTTTTATTGAGCAATTATTTTGAGTAATTAATAGTTTCCAGTGCCTTTAATAGCAAGATATAAAGAATCGTATATATGTGTTTTTGAGATCTTTCAGGTGGGTGTGTTGTTATGCTGGGGTTGATTTCACAAAGAGTTAGGACTAGTCCTAACTTAGGACTAGTGCTAGGAGATATACAAATTGCATGGATAGTCCTAAGTTAGGACGAGTAACTGGTCCTAACTCTAGATAAGACTAGTCCTAACTCTTTGTGAAATCCACCCCCGGACTATAGCATCTGATTAGAGTAGACACATCTATATAAGTTATCACACAAGGCCGACTGGAATACGGAAAAATATAGCACTTCTGCGTCCCATATCCAACGAGGCCGAAGGCCGAGTTGGATAGTGGACGCAGACGCGCTATATTTTCCGTATTTCCACGAGCGCGCGTGTGATAACGTATTTATATCTTCAAGCAAACTTGGCACGTGACATAGAACGCACAAGGTGCAGGTAGTGATATAATGCCGTGTCCGAAACGGCGACTTCGGCTACAGCTACGTCTAGATCAGCGCGTCTACCAGTGTTGAAGAATTGGCAGACGCGCGCGATCTAGCCGTAGCTGTAGCCGAAGTCGCCGTTTCGGACACGGCCTTAGGTTTTTATCACCACTCCATTCTGCAAATCTGATTGGAGGATTAGCGTGTACTTGAAGATAATAATAAGTTATCACACAAGCGCGAGTGGAATACGGAAAAATATAGCGCTTCTGGACGCAGACGCGGTGTATTTCCACGAGCGCGCGTGTGATAACGTATTTATCTTCAAGCAAACTTGGCGCGTGATATAGAACGCACAAGATGCAGGTAGTAATATTAGCCGTGCAATATGGTTTTTATCACCACTCCATTCTGCAAATCTGATTGGAGGATTAGCGTGTACTTGAAGATAATATAAGTTATCACACAAGCGCGAGTGGAATACGGATAAATATAGCGCTTCTGGACGCAGACACGCTATATTTTTCGTATTTCCACGAGCGCGCGTGTGATAACGTATTTATCTTCAAGCAAACTTGGCGCGTGACATAGAATGCACAAGATGCAGGTAGTGATATTAGCCGTGCAATATAGGTTTTTATCACCACTCCATTCTGCGAATCTGATTGGAGGATTAGCGTGTACTTGAAGATAATATACACATAATGAATGTTTATGAGTGCAATGGTGCGAATATGTTCATGAGTTGAAAGATGGAATGTTCTATTCAACGAGGCGGAGCCGAGTTGAATGGAACATTCCAGCTTTCAACGAATGAACATATTCGCACCATTGCACGAATGAAAAACATTCATTATTTGTTTTATATAACATCCAAGTAGAACTTTGTCATTTTGATTGAAAGATACAACTTTCAAAACAAACAATTTCAACTGTAGAAGCCGAATGCTAGTAATTTTACTATGCCTTCTTGCAGTAACACCTGCTGCGTTACCAAAGACACGCGCACGCAGTGATGTTTTTACTCAGCTTTTTCGTTCCATCCGAAAAGTAACATTGCACGCTGCCAGCGTGCAATGGTACTTTTCGGATGGAACGAAAAAGCACGGCGAGTGACTTAGCGTGCAATGGTACTTTTATTTGCTATCACGTGACGGACAATCCTCCAATCAAATGGCAAGGATCTGCTTGGGTGTTATATAATATACACATAATGAATGTTTATGAGTGCAATGGTGCGAATATGTTCATGAGTTGAAAGATGGAATGTTCTATTCAACGAGGCGGAGCCGAGTTGAATGGAACATTCCAGCTTTCAACGAATGAACATATTCGCACCATTGCACGAATGAAAAACATTCATTATTTGTTTTATATAACATCCAAGTAGAACTTTGTCATTTTGATTGAAAGAAACAACTTTCAAAACAAACAATTTCAACTGTAGAAGCCGAATGCTAGTAATTTTACTATGCCTTCTTGCAGTAACACCTGCTGCGTTACCAAAGACACGCGCACGCAGTGCTGTTTTTACTCAGCTTTTTCGTTCCATCCGAAAAGTACCATTGCACGCTGGCAGCGTGCCAGCGTGCAATGGTACTTTTCGGATGGAACGAAAAAGCACGGCGAGTGACTCAGCGTGCAATGGTACTTTTATTTGCTATCACGTGACGGAAAATCCTCCAATCAAATGGCAAGGATCTGCTTGGGTGTTATATAAAGGTTTTTATCACCACTCCATTCTGCGAATCTGATTGGAGGATTAGCGCGTACTTGAAGATAATATGTAACAATAGGCTCCAATCTACAGTTGTTCTTTTATTTTGTTTGTTCTTTGCCCATGTTTGCCTGTCGTGTGTTTTGGAGTTGTCATTTATGTTTTTTCTGTTAAAAACAAAATGAAAATGAAAAAAGAAAAAGAAAATGTGCATTGAAGTAGCTGTACTTACATGAGCCCTGTTCACATATGCTTTTGAATTTTTTAGAACAAACATTGTCGTTCAAGAATGAGCCATTTGTCCTCGCTGTATGAACATGAACACAATGTTCCTTTCCAGCATAATTGTCGGGTTGATTTGTACCCCACATAGTGGAATCCGAGGGCAGATCGCTCCCATCCAGCCATTTGAATGAACCTAAAGATGAACCCCAAGAGAAAGGTTTTCATTGTTGATGGACAGCACCATGAACAAACCTGAAAACCTGACAACTTCTCAATTACTGGTAAATGTTTATATTGATGATCAAATGAATGTTGTTATCGTTAAAGGAACACATTGCCTTGGATCGGTCGAGCTGGTCTTTGAAAAGCGTTTGTAACCGTTTGTTATAAAATACACATGGTTAGAAAGATGTTTTAAAAGTAGAATACAATAATCCACACAAATTTGCCTCAAAATTGCATGGTTTTCCTTTTACTTTGCGAACTAACACGGTCGGCCATTTATGGGAGTAAACAATTTGACTCCCATAAATGGAAATTTGACTCCCATAAATGGCGGACCGTGTTAGTCGACAAGGTAAAAGGAAAACCACGCAATTTCGAGTAATACTTGAGTGGATCATCTACTTTTAAAATATCATTCTAATCATATGCATTTTATAACAAATGGTTACGAACGCTTTTCAAAGACCAACTCGACCGATCCAAGGCAACGTGCTCCTTTAACATCGTTTACGTTTTTTTCCCCCATTAATTTAGAGGGCTAAATGGTTTTAACTATTTTGTAGATCAACATAAGTCCCTAATCACTGTGGATGAAGATGTATAAGTTATTATTTATCTGTAGAAGTTTCAGCCTCTAGAGTCAAAAAGGTTTTGAGGAAGAAA
Source organism: Asterias rubens (assembly GCF_902459465.1). NCBI lineage: Eukaryota > Metazoa > Echinodermata > Asteroidea > Forcipulatida > Asteriidae > Asterias > Asterias rubens. Next base: position 1,824,544 of record NC_047070.1, read on the forward strand.
ACAAAAGTGAAAATCGCAGAGCAATGTTTTCAGTAGAGTCGCGTAAATCCATTGAACATGCTAAAATGATTTTCGACGCACTGCAACAAAAGTTATTCTGGTTAAATGTGTTTACTCAACTAAAAAATACAGCACCTCAGCAAGTACAATTTTACGGGAAGCTTTCTACCATCAATGTCTTTAAGCTGTGTAAAATGTAATTCTAAAAATGTGAAAAAAATCTTTAATCTACGAGGCGATATGCAAGATTATGTTTTTCACAGGACTCCAGAATGACCACAACAGCCTAAAGGCCAAAAAGCAAATAATTATTCTTTGATTAGGTTTAGATTACAGGCACTGGACACCTTTGGTGATTGTCAAAGACCAGTCTTCTCACTTGGTGTATCTCAACATATGCATACCAAAAAACCTTGAACTCAATCAATTGGTCGCCGATTTTGACCAATAGTGTCCAGTGCCTTCTTACCCTCTTTTTCTAAGTCACTAGCCCCAAGCCAATAATGATGACGAATTGCCTGATCTCGAAGCAGCTGCTGAATAAATTCAAATTCCTCTTTTGTTTCAAGGATAGCAAGCTCCTTCCCAACGGATCTACAATAGTCACGTGCGTCACTCCAGGTTCGCTCTTCTCTGATTATTGTGTAATCAGCACGATTCAAGATAGTGACATCATTATGACACTTTGCAAACCCACCTGCAAGAAATGCACATAATTAAAATATGCAAATTTGTATAATAAAAAAAAATAATAAAAAATGTAATAACTAGTTCTTATATAGGGAATTCTAAAATAATAGATAGAATAGAATGGTTTATTGGCCAATGATTCAAAACAATCACAGGAATTTGAAGTATTGGACTCACATCATAACAAAAATAGTTATTCACTTTACATTAGTGCCCTCACTGATCAGCTTCCTGGGCAGTATACAGGCCTGCCGTAGCACTCGTAAGCCTTACAGGTACCCATTTACACCCCTGGGTGAAGAGAAGCAATAATGGTGAAGTTTCATGCGCAGGGACACAAGCATCATGACAGGGATTCGAACCCACACTTCAATGACTTAACTGCCAGAACTTGACTTCGATACTCTTAACCGCTTGACCATGACACCCTAGAAAACTATGGGTTTTAAGTAATATTTCTTTGAAGAAAAAGTGTACCCTCTTGCCAACCCTCTCCGTCAACACATATTTAAAAAAAAAAACCATAATTAACAAAGTAATCAAATCTTTACTTGTTGGTTGAAGTCAGATTAATCAGTCTAAAAAGTATTTCATATCGACGTTTCATTGATTAAAAGACATAAACATAAACACAAAAGCAATGAATCAATTGACATGTAAAATGTCAAGGGTCTCACAGACCAGAAAAGGTGACCTTAAGAAGTTGAAGTTAAAGGCACTGGACACCTTTGGTAATTGTCAAAGCTCAGTTAGATGTATCCCATCATAATTCATAATATAACAAATCTGTGAACTTTTGGACTCAATTGGTCATCGAAGTTGCAAGAGAATGATTAAAGACAAACACCCTTATTGCAAAAATTTGTGTGCTTTCAGGTGCCTAATAAAAGGCTTCAGTCTTTTAATAATTATTTGAGTAAGAAATTACCCGTTTCTCAAAAACTACTTGAGAGGGAGCCGTTTCTCATAATATTTTATATTTTCAACAGGTCTCTTCTGCTCGTTTCCAAGTAAATTATTTTCAGTCATTAGTGTCCAATGCCTTTAAATATGAAACATAAATTTACATGTAGGCCTACGTTGTTTTCTTTCCAAGAAAGTGTTTGTACGACTTGAATAGGTTGTGCTCATTCCATCTATCTTTAAATTACCATACAATCAGAAAAAGAATGGTAAAAAAAAGTTATGTTAAATGTGTTAAGTGAAAAAATACTTAACATAAGTAAAAAATTAATGAAAAATTTAAACAAAATGTTTGTGTAAATAAAAAACTACTCAAATAGTTAGTAAAACTAATAGTTTACATAACTTAGCAACTTTAAACACATATTATGCAAATTTTACTGAACTGGTTGTAAAAGTTTACATGGTGTTTAGTAAACCACGATATTTTACTCAAGTATTGTGCAAAATACGCAGCGTGTGACTTGTCTGCTGGGGTCGCGCTCTGCAGTACCACAGTGTAACCACACACAACGTAACGAAATGGATCTCATGAAAAAAAAACCTTCTTGAGTGGAACTTCCCTCATTTAGTTGAGACGTTTGAAGGTAAGTACTATAACATATTTCTGTATTGATGTTATTATCTGTAGTGATAGACTATACACGACTCGTTAGCACGAGTTAGCACAGATAAAGGGACAGTTGAACGTCATATTTTGACTGACAACACTTTTGAACAGTGACTTGAATATCACAAATACATACGTAGGTCTGATCAATGGTCCCCGTATTGTGCACATAGTACACGTACAGCATGCATCGTTGAAGACCATTGTACACATGTACATCGCCACTGTGTTAAAGCACCACCACTGCATACAGCCACGGTGCATCAGGCCAATGATTGGGCTAACTTTAATCTCTCATTTGTTCAGAAGAACAATCAAATAACTTTTCAACATTTTGTCTTTACAAGATACTGACAAATGATACAACTGACTTAAAATGCAAATTCTGGGAGAGGGGAATCGCACAAACACATCTACCCTTTGTTTATTTTAACCTGTTAAAGGAATTATTCAAGAAATCTCACCCCCCCCCCCCACACAAAAAAAAAGGACGAAAGAAAAAGAACAAAAAGAAAAATCAGATAAAGATCAAGAAAAATCAAAGTTTTCAGGTAGCCTACTGTTATGTGGGATTGCATATATAGCACCAAAATTATCTCTCCTCCTGGGATCCTATCACCTTATTCCAGAACTGCAAGTCTCCATCATTGAACCTTTTGTTGATTTGTTTATTTTTTAAGCCCCTATGTATTTGTTTATTTATTTTATTTTATTTCAATTTGTATTTGTACTTTTTTAAATTTATGTGCATGTACATCATGTACAAATTGTATTGCACATACATTGCAGTACTGGAACGTTGTCTCTATTGAAGTGTTGTAATATGATAATTAAACCACTATTGATATAAAATAATGGTTTAATCTGACATTGTGTGTACCCCATCCTTAAGACAATCAGATTAAATCATTATTTTACAGCAAAATTGGTTTAATTGTAATATTACAATACTTTAAGTTCATTACAGACAATATACACGTGTCATACAATTTGTACTGCACCCCCATTGAAATTTAACCTATTGTGTTTAATATTATTCCCCTTTATGCAGGAAAACACAAGTTTGGACCAGTATTTGAAAGACATCAACAGGGACACCAGATCGCAACCATGCTGATATTAGGTGGGTCTGCACTGGCTCCACAGCAAGTGTTCGTAATTTTTGAGCAAATGCATTTGAACAGTCATCCCTTGTGAAAGCACTGGATGTGTGTTTCAAAACACATTTTGTCTTCGACTTGAGCTACCAGGAGGAGTGTTCTGGCGTTTGGGAGTTCATTGAATTGGTTGTGTTTGAACTCAAAGGCGGTGTGAAGAGCAGCACTATTCGAGAGTTCAGGGCTTACTGTTCATCTCATGATGCATCTGATTAATGTTGACCATTCCATAAGCATTGTAGTTAAAGAAGTTCTTGCACAAAATGTTTGCAAATACGTATCAAAATCATAAGAGATGTGATAGTTGTGATAGTTTGGATTTATGGAACAACCTTACAGTTTAAATAGGAACTCAAAGGTCAAATTCAAATTTGTATTCAACACCCTTCCAGTTTTGTCAAATTTGTCAAAATGTCAAATTCAACGCCGTTTTGATTGCTTAGCGACAATGAGGATAAACCAATAATTCCCCATACAAATTGTTCAAACCCAAAATTGAATTTTTACCTTGGAGTTCTTCTTTAAGCTGTGTTAGCCTGGAAGTATTTATTCTGACCTTGCCAATTAATGTAATTTGACCATTCCAGAAGCATTGTAGTTAACCCTCTAGTCCCTGCACCGCCCGAGTTTCTGAAAACCAATTTTTCAAGATTCTTGCAGTAAATAACTGGAATCGTAGTTCAATTTTTAAAAGATAGCTTAATATTTATGCACAATTTTTTACCCTTTCGGTAATGTTTGTATAAAAGTACAAGCTCCCATTGGGAACAATAATCGGCTCTCGAATATTTTTTTGGAAGGATAAAATGGACACAATAGCTTTTCAAGGCTTTAATCTGACTCAATGCTCAAACTAATTAAATGCGAAGGCGTTAGTTTTCGACAATATCAATATTAATGATGAATAAATACAGTTTCCTTTGTGTTTACTAATTGGTATGAGCTAAATTATTTCATCGTCATTAGCTTCGATGAAATAATTTAGTTCATACTAATTAGTAAGCACAAAGGAAACTGTATTTATTCATCATTAATGATTGATGATATTGTCGAAAACTAACGCCTTCGCATTTAATTAGTATGAGCATTGAGCCAGATAAAAGCCTTGAAAAGCTATTGTGTCCATTTTATCCTTACAAAAAAATATTCGAGAGCTGATTATTGTTCCCAATGGGAGCTTGTACTTTTATACAAACATTACCAAAAGGGTAAAAAATTGTGCATAAATATTAAGCTATCTGTTAAAAATTGAACTACGATTCCAGTTGTTTACTGCAAGAATCTTGAAAAATTGGTTTTCAGAAACTCGGGTGGTGCAGTGAAAGTTCTTGCACAAAATGTTTGCAAATACGTATCAAAATCATAAGAGATGTGATAGTTGTGATAGTTTGGATTTATGGAACAACCTTACAGTTTAAATAGGAACTCAAAGGTCAAATTCAAATTTGTATTCAATACCCTTCCAGTTTTTGTCAAATTTGTCAAAATGTCAAATTCAACACCGTTTTGATTGCTTAGCGACAATTAGGATAAACCAATAATTCCCCATACAAATTGTTCAAACCCAAAATTGAATTTGACCTTGGGGTTCTTCTTTAAGCTGTGTTAGCCTGGAAGTATTTATTCTGACCTTGCCAATTAATGTAATTTGACCATTCCAGAAGCATTGTAGTTAAAGAAGTTCTTGCACAAATTGTTTGCAATAAAGTATCAAAATCATAAGAGATGTGATAGTTGTGATAGTTTTGATTTATGGAACAACCTTACAGTTTAAACTGTGTTAGCCTGGAAGTATTTATTCTGACCTTGCCAATTAGGTAGATTTTTTGTAATTTTTTAAATTCACTGAAATTGTTGACTGATTATGAAACATACAGAAAACCCATTTTTGCACATGTGATGTTTTGGATTGTTAATATTATTACCATTAAATTTTTATTAAAAAGTTGTTATCTTGAAATTCATGTTGTAGTCGCCAAGTCTCAGTATTTATGATGTGTCCATTTATTACAGCCCTAAACTCCATGAAATAACACTTTGCTAGTATTCAACACAAGCATTGTGTATATTATTACCAGTTTTAAAGGCACACAGTTTACATTAAAAATCGGTAAAATCTATACTTCAAAATTGAGTAATTATTTTACATGAGTGGATTTATACCCAGCAATTCAGTAAAAAAAAATACCCAATATTGATGTAAAGTTTTACACAACTATTTACATTGTAAAGCGGTAAAGTCTTACGTCACAATTAAGTAATATTTTACATGAGTGGGTTTACCCAACAATTCAGTAAAGAAAACTACCCAATATTTATGTAAACTTTTACACAGCTATTAAGCAAGATATTACCCAACGCCTGTTGGGTAAAGTTTTACCTAATAGTTATGGTGTTCGCCCACTACATCTAAAACAGGTAATATTTTACACAAGTTGTGTAATCTTTCCTCTGTGTGTATCATACAACTTTTTATAGATGGGCAATTCCACACTAATGGACCAAAGGGGTAACTTTGTAAGATAGCCATGTGAGAGCGAGACAAAAGGAACTATTTGGTTACAGTCTTTTCCTTTACATTTTAAATCTGTTTATGAGTGTTCCTGGTAAAACAAATTTAAATAAATCGGTGACCTCTAGGAATTACAAGGTCATTTGAAATGTGTTACGTATGTAACAAAAGACAGACATATGGCCTGGAAAGTAAAGACAAAATTTGAAAACAATTACAAAATATTGTGTTAGTAACTTTCCTGACTCTTAAAGATTGTAAGCAATCAAACTGAGATGTCTCTGTAGGTATTAAGGCAATAAAAATGGGGGAAAATTGACGTACGAACAGTGGACAGACAATTTGTGACAAAATTCTGTCCTTGTTTGTACATAACCATTTGTTTTAAAAACTTAAATTTCTTAAATAGCAGGGAAGAAAATTTCTTCATTTTGGCTGGTAACTAAGGGTCTGTAGAATAGGTATCTGAACAACATTGGGCAATACATTTATTTTAGTATAACTTCTATCAAATGATAACCAAAATGTCTGTCCTTGTTACGTACGTATAAATCTTGAAGACTTATCCTTCCAGTTTCTTAAATACTCGGTCATTTACCTTCTTGTTTTGTTAACCACAATCCTCATGTGCTTCTGAATGTACACAGACAAAAATACATGACAACATACTTCATTTTGTTAGTACTATATCCAACATTCCCTTCCCATAGCACACTTTTGTGCCCATTAGTGTGGAATTGCCCAGTTGTAGTTAAGTGTTAGTTGTTGTTGACATGTCTTAAAGGCACTGGACACTATTGGTAATGACTCAAAATAATTATTAGCATAAAAACTAACTTGGTAATGAGCAACGGGGAGCTGTTGATATAAAACATTATCAGAAACGGCTCCCTCTTAAGTAACAAAGTTTTTGAGAGAGAAGTAATTTTCCTCAAATTAATTACGAGACCTCAGAATAAAATGTTGAGGTCTCTTAATCAAGCATCTGAAAGCACACAACTTTGTGTGATAAGGGTGTCAACGACCAATTGAGTTCAAATTTTCACAGGCTTGTTATTTTATGCATATTTTGAGATACACCAAGTGAGAAGACTGGGGTCGATTTCACAAAGAGTTAGGACTCGTCTTGTCTCGAGTTAGGACGTCCTAACTTGGGATTAATCTTAAGGTCTGCATGCTACAGTGCAGGGTGGGGACTCGTCCTAAGTCCTAAGATTAGTCTTAAGTTAGAAAGAGTTTCGTGAAATCGACGGCTGGTCTTTGACAATAACCAATAGTGTACAGTGTATTTAAGGCTGAACCTCGACAAGCCCTGCTTTTTAGAAACATGCCTGTGCATTATCTTAGTCATTGTATCCTCTTAATTTTAATGTGTAAATAAGTCAAGGAAATTGAGTTTAATACTCACTCTGAATAATAGCAAACTTCAAAACCAGGCTCCAAGTTAAAATCCTGCTGGCGTAAAACATTACGTTTGATGGTTAGTTCAATTCTTCAATCATAGGCAGAGAAATTGCTAATGGTTCAAACTTGAAGAGATACTGCGAGTTGATTAAAAAAAATGTCATCAAACCAACAGTGGGCGGTGTTTTGATCTCGGTGTAGTGTTGGGAAAACCATGGTAACAATTAACACATCAATACACATCAATACACTAATTACCCACAAAGCCACTGTAAATATGCACAGAATCGATCAAGAAAAAAATCCTACCTTGTGGCACTAAAGACGCTAAGAACAAGTTGTTAAAAAAATGCTTCAATCTGAAATGCCATAAAAAAACACATAAATAACTGGTTCAACACATAAATTGCCCCTCCCCCTTGCCCCCAACCCCAGCCACCCCAAAAAGTGCTTGACTCCTCCCCATCCACTAAGTAAACATATCTGGATAAGCCGCTGATGGCAATAAAGCCACTTCAGAGAAAATTGATACTGCATTTTTAACTGCATCACTTAGCATTCATTTAATACCCATTTTCACGCTTAGATAGGCTACCCACGCGTTTTTATTTTCATCATTATTCAAGTAGAAGATGATGTATATTAGCTGTTAATTAACTTTTCATCTTGTTTTAATTCATAATTATCTACTCGAACTTTAAGCGTGGATGACAAACAACTTCACACAAAAAGCATGAAATACTCTCATGAAATACTCATGAAATACTCATGAAATACTCATGAAATACTCAAATAATTGATATTCACAAGTTAAAGGGAACTGGACACTATTGGTAATTGTCAAAGACCAGTCTTCTCACTTGGTGTATCCCAACATAAGCATAAAATAACAAGCCTGTGGAAATTTGAGCTAAATTGGTCATCAAAGTTGCGAGAAAATGATGAAAAAAAACACCCTTGTTGGACGAGTTTATGAGCGTCACGAATAAAAGACTTCTGCATGGCTAGAAGTCTTTTATTATTTTAGTGAGAAATTACCTCTTTCTCAAATCTATGCTACTTCAGAGGGAGCCGTTTCTCACAATGTTTCATACTAGATCAACAGCTCTCCATTGCTCGTTACCAAATCAGTTTTTAAGTTAATATTTATTTTGTTTTGAGAAATTACCAAACATGTACCTTCCCTTTAAAGGTTCAATATATATGTTTTACAATGTTTTATACTGTATCCAATCATTCTTTTATTAGTACTATCATAATAATATATGTTTGTAAAAACATAAAATTACAACTTAACTTTTATCTCTTGGCCTTGAAGTATTCAATTTTAGTGACAAAACAATAGCAACAATATAAAATAAAAAAACAGAAACATTCTTATGCGAGTTGTTTGTAACTTGACTGGAACTTGATTAGTGTTGTAGCCCTGGTGGGCGGTTCTGGGAAGGCCTCCGAACAAATCACATTATTCAGCCCAGCAAAGAATTTTCACTAGAATAAATCAAAATAGTGTCCACTGTGAATTGATCTGAGACACAGCTAATGAAGACAGATGTGCGTCGCGTCGTGCCGTCGCATGTCACATAGAAAGAACACAGTCAAAAGGCCATTCAACTTTGCATGACCCCAAAACATGAATAAGTTTGTTGATACGCTTGCCCTTAGCGGACTTTATTGCCCACAACTAAAATTGGTCTAGCTACCTTTGTCATGAAATATAATTATTAGTATCTAAATTTATTCAAAAGAGATATTCCTTTTGGTAAAAAAATTGTGAAAAAAAGGTGGCAGGATATTATGGAAATCTTTCCAAAACATCTTCCCGGACTGTAAGTTTCAAGAATTTGATTTTACCTCTAAATTTAAGTGTACAAAACAAAATTTTTTACAGTTAAGTTGATTGGAACAGGAAGTGTTTCTCAAAATGTTTGATACTATCGAAAGCTGCTGTAGACTTCTAACCCAAAGTCTGTTTGATTCAACATACTCAGTGAAGTCTGGAAAATCAAACAAAACGTGTTTAGTAAATTAATGTAGATATTTTGTTAACATGGAAAACACTGTGAAATGGCAATTCAGACATAGCATTTTCCTTTTTGATAGATGTTAGTTTTGCATCGGGGAGAAAGAATAAATTAAACCTAACACCCGTGTGCATTAGGCACTGTATACTCCAAACTTTCCTGATGGAAATTACCGAGTATACAGTGCGCAATACACATCGGTGTTAGGGTAAAACAAATTGATATTTTCCTTTTTTGAGAGAATGAAAGTTAGTCAAATCTTGCCTTCAATTCTGAATGCTTTGGGTATTTTGCTACGAGTCACTTGTAGCAGCTTTTTTCTGTGAAGAGTTTTTTTCTTTGCAGCTGATACCTTGATAAATTAAATTCAAAATAAACAAATGATTGTTGGACAAAGATCAACTAAAACATTTTAATCAGATCCTAGAACATCATTTGCAGTATCTATTATCATAAAGTGTCTATTTCTAATGAAACTGACAGGCATTTTCAATTGTTATCTATAAATAATGCCTACTCTTTAAAGGGTCTATGTAACTTTTGTAGGACATAAAAACACACTGTCCACAGATTTACACTAAAGTTACACAGTTTGAAGACAATGATAGTAGAAAGCTTCCCTGAAAATACTACGTGCTGAGGTGCTGTAGTTTTTGGGAAATGAGTAAAACAATGTCATGAAAAAAATTTTTGTCTCATGAGACGAAAATTATTTTAATCATTTACAAATGGATTTTCATGACATTGTTTTACTCATTTCTCAAAAACTACAGCACCTCAGTAAGTAAGATTTGAAGGGAAGCTTTCCACTATCATTATCTTCAAACCCAGTAAGTTTAATGTAAATCTATGGACATTTTGAACAATTACCAAAATCCTTTAAAGGGATTGTATGCGTTTTGTAATTGAAACCCACTGTCTGTTTCAACCCTATTGAGGTATGGTTTTTAAGAAATGAGTAAAACAAGTCACGAAAATAATAAAAACTACAGCACCTCCGCAAGAAATATTTGACGGTAAGCTTTCTACTATCATTATCTTAAATTTAAACGGTGTAAGTTAAATGTAAATCTGTGAACTTTGTTCTACAAAAAGTAGCCAAATCCTTAAAGAACAACAAACAAAATTCAATGCATACAGTATGTACAGTTTGTAAAATTTTAAAGGAAACCGACTGGGTATATTATGTTAAGTAATGTACTATTAATTAATTTATTCATGAATCAAATTTACATATCCAACTCTGCATATGTAAATCCTTCACTCTCGACAAAGCTCTCTTCATTACCAGCCTTGGAATAACCATTTAATTCACACATTTTGCGAACGCCAGATCCACGGAGGTCAAAGTTCACTGACTTACAGTTCAAATGAGACATGCATGCACTGCAGCATCGAGTCAGGGTAGAGACATCCATTGTTTCCATGACATTGCCATGGAGATGGTAACCCTTGGTGATCGAGAATGTTTTGGCGGGACCTATTCAATAGAACAAAAATCCGTTATTCGCGCTGGGATCGCTTATTAAAGTAGGTCTTACAGGCAAAGCATACATTTGGTTTTTGGAACCGTTCGTTTGTACTAAAATCCTGTATAAATGAATGTATACAATGAAACTAACATGTGAAAATTTCATTTCAAAAGGTAGTTGCCTTTTTTAGATATCGTCGAAAATCCGCAGCGGTTATTATGCAGCGTATTAAATAAGCCACTTCGGAATGTAAGTGGCGCATGTCTGTTACTGCTGACAACGGATGTTGTCTATCTCACGTAACCTTTTGACAATCAAAGGGGCTTTCAGGCCTGAAGTCTTTTTCAGATTCAATTATTTTAGTGAGAAATTACAATTCTCAAAAACTACACTATAGTACATGCATTTTTGTATCACATCACGTGATTGGTTCTCGACCAATAAAACTTCACAATTTGTTACCGAGGTACAACAATGCATATTGTATAAAGCGATATGATTTATGGACACACCACAGCAGTGTCAAATTATATCAAACATCAGCAGGTTAAAAATTTGCACTGAAGTATCTATACTTACATGAACTATGTTCACATATGCTTCTGAGTTTACTTGAACAAACTCTGTCGTTCAAAAAGAAGTCATTTATTTCATACGCATGAACACAATCTTCCACTCCGTTACCATTGTTTGGTTCACCTGTATGCCACATAGTGGAATCCGAAGGCAGAACGCTCCCATCCAGCCATACAAATGAACCTAAAGGTGAGAAGAAAAAAAAAGGAAAAAGGTTTAGTTAGATTTTCATGGTTGATGGACAGCACCATGAACAAATCTGAAAAAAAATTCAGAAAGCTTTTCAACTCATATTCATAAACACCCAGGACAGTTTATCCATTCTGATTGGCCTAGAGGGCATCACGTGGCTATGTTTAGACGTGTGATATAAACACATAGGTGGTTAAAATATTGCGCAGAAGGGAAAAATAATATTGGGCCCTATGCTAAAAGTGATATGCAAGATTATGTTTTTAACAGGACTCCAGAATGAACACAACAGCCTAAAGGCCGAAAATCAAATAATTCTTTGATAAAGGTTTAGATTAAAGGCACTGGACACCTTTGGTTATTGTCAAAGACCAGTCTTCTCACTTGGTGTACTCATCAACATATGCATAAAATACCAAACCTGTAAAAATTTGAACTCAATTGGTCGTCGAAATGGGGTCCGCCCGATAGTCCGATGGTCCGTTAGTCCGAAGGTTCATTAGTCCGAAGGTTCATCGATCCGAAGGTTTACTGGTCCGAAGGTTCGGTAGTCCGAATTTAGAATAAGGTTAGTTGGTCCGAAGGTTCGATAGTTCGAAACAAAAACGAGGTTCAACAGTCCGAAGGTTCATTATTCCGAATCGACGATAAGGTTCGATAGTCCGAATCGACGATAAGGTTCGATAGTCCGAATCGACATGCACTAATTATGGTTCGATAGTCCGAATTGACAAAACAAGTTGTTTAAATAGTCTGACTCTATCGTATTGGAAGGTGGAGCAGAATGACATAATGACACTTGACGCACCCCCCCCCTCCCCATTAAATCGCGTGATGGGACGGCAACGGGAGTGTCCCCCCCCCCCCCCCACTCAAATAAAACTAATAATAATAATTATTATTACTATAACCGGCAATGGGTTATTGGGGAGATAACCGGTAATAGGTAATTAGGGATTATAATATAACAATAATAATAATCTCCCGCCTACCCCCCCCCCGGTATATACCCTTTTATGTCATTGGGTTTTAGGTTTCTAATCTGCGGCTGAAATTAACACAGCAGCCCAGCCCAGCCCAGCGCTTCACAGTTATTAGTTCCCCGTCCCCCAACCTTGACAAAAAATCGCCACATTGTACTCCAGTGGCCAGACATACCCAAAAATTGTTTCCGAGGTATGTTCTGAAGTTATTCTTCTATATATAAGAACCTGGTAAAATGTAGTTTTGAGGGAATATTTCTATAATTATGTAGCTGAACTGACACCGTACCAGTGTGTGTTTGATTTCTCCGTTTTTAATCACTAATCGGTCACAGCTGCCGCAGCATTGTACAGTCGACATCAATACAATTGTAAATTAAGTTTATATTAGTGTCAATATCATAGTACTTTTTACAGGTAATAAGAATTCGTGTGGCAGTTACACAGTCGATATACTAGTTTATAAGTGTACAAAAAGAAAGCAGCAGTTGCCCTCTGCTCGACTCACTTGCGAATATCACTGCGAAAGGAGGGTTGTTACGTTAAATTCACGTCAAATTCGCTTCGCATTCGCAGGAAGTATGAACCGGGCTTATAGCTGCAATTCAAAACAATTCCAAAAAAGATTCAGCAACGTTTGAATTGAAATCAAGACCCATAGAATATTGTTTTTCTCGAAATAAATCTTTAATTTGGACTTTTCATGTAAATTCGGACTATATCGAACCTTAGTGTCGATTCGGACTATCGAACCTTATTGTCAATTCGGACTACCGAACCTTCGGAATATTTAACCTTATCCTATTTTCGGACTAACAGGCCATTCGGACTATCGAACCTTCGGACTGTCGGACCTTCGAACTATTGAACCGTCGGACTAACGAACCTTCGGACTAACGAACCTTCGGACTAACGGACCTTCGAACTATTTAACCTTCGGACTAACGAACCTTCGGACTAACGGACCTTCGAACTATTGAACCTTCGGGCCATCGAACCTTCGGACTATCGAGCGGTAACCGTTTTTTCTTCCATTATTCTCTTGCAATTTCGACGGTTACCGCTCGATTCGGACTATCGAACCTTATTGTCAATTCGGACTATCGAACCGTATTGTAAATTCGGACTATCGAACCGTATTGTCAATTCGGACTATCGAACCTTATTGTCAATTCGGACTATCAAACCTTTTGTCAATTCGGACTATGGAACCTTATCGTCGATTCGGAATAATGAACCTTCGGACTGTTGAACCTCGTTTTTGTTTCGAACTATCGAACCTTCGGACCAACTAACCTTATTCTAAATTCGGACTACCGAACCTTCGGACCAGTAAACCTTCGGACCGATGAACCTTTGGACTAATGAACCTTCGGACTATCGCATCAAATGTTCGGATTAACGAACCCTATTACATTTTCAGACTAATGAACCCCCCTTATGGAAAATTTGTGCGTTCGGACTATCGAACCTTCAGACTATTGAACCTTCGGACTAACGGACCTTCGGACTATCGGGCGGACCCCGAAAAAACACCCTTGTTGCACAACTTGTGTGCTTTCAGATGCTTGAATTCGAGACATCACCTGAGGTCTCGACTTTAATTCAAATATTTGAGTGAGAAATTACTTCTTTCTGGAAAACTACATTACTTCAGAGGGAACCATTTCTCACAACGTGTTATACTTACAACAGCTTTCCATTGCCAAGTAAGTTTTGTATGCTAACAATTATTTTGAGTGATATAGTGTCCAGCAGCCGATCTCACGAATCCCTGGGATTAATCCTATCTCGAGTGAGGGCGAGTAACCCGTCCTAACTTAGGACGAGTTCAATGCGTCCTGAACTCGTCCTAATTCCTAAGATTAATCCTAAGTTTGGAAGAGTTTGATGAAATCGACGGTGAAATTCTCATTTACCTTGTATTTCTAAGTCACTAGCCCCAAGCCAATGATTTTGAGGAATTGCCTGATCTCGAAGCAGCTGCTGAATAAATTCAAATTCCTCTTTAGTTTCAAGGATAACAAGCTCCTTCCCAAGTGATCTACAATAGTCACGTGCGTCACTCCAGGTTCGCTCTTCTCTGATTATTGTGTAATCAGCACGATTCAAGATAGTGACATCATTATGACACTTTGCAAACCCACCTGTAAGAAATGCAAACAATTAAAATATGTAAATTTGTAATAATTTGTTATACTCAAAATAATTGTTAGCATAAAAACTAACTTGGTAACGACCAATGGAGAGCTGTTGATAGTTTAAAACAATGTGAGAAACGGCTCCCTCTGAAGTAACAAAGGTTTTAAAGAAGAGGTAGTTTCTAACTCAAATAATAAAAGACTTCAGCTGAAGCCTTATTATGTATCTAAAAGCACACACATTATTTTATGCAACAATGGTGTTTTTCTCTCATTATTCTCTCATTACTCTTGCAACTTAGATGACCAATTGAGTCCAAATTTTCACAAGTTTGTTATTTTATGTTTTGATACACCAAGTGAGCTTACTGGTCTTTGACAGAACTTTAACAAAGGTGTCCAGTGCCTTTAATGTAGAATCAAATGTTACTTGTAATTGAAACTGAATTCAATTGAATACTCACTCTGAATAAAAGCTAACTTCCAAACCAGGCTCCAAATTACAATCCTGCTGGCGTAAAGCATTGCGCTCGATGATCAGTTTATCCTGGATAAACTCTTCTTCAATCATAGGCAGAGAAATAACTAATGGCTGAAAATTGAGATGACTGCGAGTCGATTAAAAAAGAATGTCGAACAGGATGGGCAGTGTTTTGATATCGTTGTTGATTGGGCGCAATGAGATACCATGGTAACAAAACAGAATAAATTTTCATAACTCATCAATACCATGAAAGCCACTGTAACCATGTACAGAAACGATCCAGAAAAACAGTTTCTAAAATCCTACTTTGTGTCACTATGATGCTAAGAACCAGTTGACTTAAGAAATGATTCCATCATGAAATATTGAACTTTTTTTCTTTTTTTAAATACCACAAATTGTTTTCATCATGTAAGTATAACATTATGTAGTGTTTAAATGGTATTCAGTGACCAAATAAAATAATCCATGTGAGCCAGGCCAACATCAGGGCCCAATTTCATAGTGCTGCTAAGCACACAAATTTGCTAAGCATGAAATTTCTTTCTCTATAAAAATAGGACTACCAACCAAACTTCCACATGTTGCATAATGCTTGTTACTGGTATTCAGCTGTTGTTTGCTTATCCTGAACATCACTCGCAAATTTGGTTGGTAATCCTGTTTTTATCAAGGAAGAAATGTCAAGCTAAGCATTTTTTTGTTTGCTTAGCAGCTCTATGAAATTGGGCCCTGATGTAGCAGTTTAACATAGTATGGTGATAAAGGCAAGTAGTGGTGGTGGTGCAACCAGGATCCGTGGCAGAAACCTTTCCCCCCAAAAAAACATAAACAAAATGGGTTCAACACATCATTCAAATATCCCCCTCCCCAGCCACCCCAAAAAGTCCTTGACTCCTCCCCCTCCACGAAGTTAAAATTACTGGATAAGCCGTGATGGCAATTAAGACACTTCAGAGAAAAATGATACTGTGATAACTGCATGACTGAGCACCCATTCATTACATCTAGCTCATTTTCACGCTTGGATACCCACACATTATTGTCTAATGTTTTCATCATCATTCACTTAGAAGATGATGTATATCTTGACGTTACTAATTATCTTTTTATTTTGTTTTAATTCATATCTACTCGACCACCTGGAAACCTGGCATCACGCCTTAAGGCCCGGTCACACAGGCCCCGATAACGAGAACGAAAACGAGAACGATAAAAATGCACGCCTTCGATTGGTTGATTTCCTCAACGCAGAATACGCACCAATCAAGGGCGTGCATTTTTATCGTTGTCGATTTCGTTCTCGTTATCGGGGCCTGTGTGAACAGGCCTCAAATCTTGCACTTCAGCAATGATAGCCCCGTAATTAAACATAAATAATTTTGTTGATCCGCGCGCCCTTGGTGGACTTTATTGCCCACCACTAAAATTGGTCAAGCTACAACCCTGATCTTGATGGCTACATTTACCCGGACAACAGACGACCAAAACATCAACAAAAATTCAAGATCCTGCCACCACTTTTTCATTTGTTATGAAATAAATTAGTTTGATTTTTGAGGTTGAACAAAGAATTGACTAGAGTGGGATTCGAACCAACTGAGCTATCTAGCTCTATGTTGGCGGTGTCCCCATTTTGTTAATATCTTTGTTCTGGGGTGCCAGTCAGAAGCTATACAACCATTAACTGCCGTGTAGCCAGGGAATACACCCAAACTACGATACAACCTGGGAAGCGGCAGCCAGGGGATCACCTTGGGATGTGACTTTTTGTTTCACATATCAATATAGACCACAAGGGAAACTGACCAGTCAAATTTAAAAAATGATTTTTGGGGTTGAACAAAGAATTAACTTGAGTGTATCTAATTTATTCAAATGAGATATTCCTTTTGGTAAAAATTAGTGAAAAGGTAGTGGCATGATATAAAAAAACTGTCCAAAACATCTTCCCAAGGTTTATAAATAAACTCTTCTTTATTCACAGACAGAGAATTTACTAAATGGCTGAAAATTGAGATGATACTGCGAGTCGATTAAAAAAGAATGTCGAAACAGGATGGGCAGTGTTTTGATATCGTTGTAGTGTTGATTGAATTTTCATTACACATCAATACCCTGAAAGCCACTGTAAATATGCACAGAAACGATCCAGAAAAATTGGCAAACACTTTCTAAAATCTAACTTTGTGGCACTATGGTGCTAAGAACCAGCAGCCGATTTCACGAAACGCTAGGCTTAATCCTACCTCGAGTTAGGACGTGTAACCCGTCCTAACTTAGGATGAGTTGAATGCGTCCTAACGTCTTTGAATACGGAACTGAACTCGTCCTAAGATTAATCCTAAGTTAGGAAGAGTTTGGTGAAATCGTTTCGTTTGGTGAAATGATTCCATGTGAATTACTAATTTGTTTTTATTTACCCCAAATTCTTGTCATCATGTTAGTATAGCAACATGTCAGGTTTAAATGGTATTCTGTGACAAAATAAAATAAACCATGAGCAAGGCCAACTGTAAAATTGGTCTACCTACATACAACCCTGATCTTGATGACTACATATACCCTGACCACAGACCAAAACATCAACAAACAATTCAAGATCCTGCCACCATTTTTGGGGGTTGAACATGAAATTTACTAGAGTGGGAATCAAACCAACTGAGCTATCTCGCTCTATGTTAGCGGTATCCCTATTTTGTCAATATCTTTGTTCAGGTGTGCCAGTCAGAAGCCATACAACCGTTAACTGTCGTGTAGTCAGGGATCACACCCAAGGTACAATACAAACTGGGAGCGGCAGCCAGGGGATCACCTTAAGGGGATGCAACTTTTTGTTTCAGGTATCAATATAAACCACAAGGGAAACTGACACTGACTGGGTAAACTTTTAAATGATTTTTTGTGTTGAACAAAGAATTGACTGGGGGAATCTAATTTGTTCAAATGAGAATTCCTTTTGGTAAAAGTGAGTGAAAAGGAGTGGCAGGATATGAAAATCTGTCCAAAACATCTTCCAAGACTGTAGGTTTCAAGAAAATGATTTTACCTTGCTCTAAATTTAAGTGTTTAAAACAACATTTTGTACAGTTAAGTTTATTGAAATGGGAAATGTTTCTCAAAATGTTTGATACTATCGAAAGCTGCTGTAGGCTTCTAACCAAAAGTTGTTTATTGCCGTCATTTTTTAAAGTGATTTACATTAAACTTACAGGGTTTGAAGATAACGATAGTGGAAATTTAAGCTTCCCTTCAAATATTACTTACTGAGGTGCTGTAGTTTTTGGGAAATGAGTAAAACAATGTCATGAAAATGCGTTTGTAAATGCTTAAAATAATTTTGGTCTCATGAGACCAAAATTATTTTCATTACATTGTTTTACTCATTTCCCAAAAACTACAGCACCTCAGCACGTAATATTTTTAGGGAAGCTTTCTACTATCATTATCTTCAAACTGTGTAAGTTTAGTGTAAGTCTGTGGACATTGTGTTTTTTGTCCTACAAAAAGTACCCAGACCCTTTAAAATGCTGAACTTCTTACCACGTTTGTATTGCCATTAACTTTCAGAATCATTACCGAACAAATACACACCCTTTAGACAAACTTTTCCAGCTACCAAAATGGACTTTCGTTTTTAATTCCTTCCCTCTTCCATAAAAGTTTAATGATACACTTTTGTTAGACATGATCTTTTTGACAAGTATAAAATCAATAAAAGTAGTTCATACTTGAATCCAAAAGGAAATTGTATATTTTTGATTTGAAAGCCTACTTTGTTTGTATTAAAGGATGGTAATGGTGGTAATTTAATCTGAAATGCTCCCATTGATTAGAAATCAATAAAAGAATTGCCATAATATGTGTATCTCAAAAGATCGCCGTCAGACTTTAGACATTTCTGTGGTACTGGTTTGGTCCTTTGATAGGCTTCCCTCAATACAGACAGAGGTGCGAATGATACCAAGTTTAACCTCGTTAAATGTGGATTCTTGCTGAGGTGCTTTAGTTTTTAAGAAATGAGTAAAACAAGTCACGAAAATAATAAAAACTACAGCACCTCCGCAAGTAATATTTGTCGGTAAGCTTTCTACTATCATTATCTTAAAACGGGGTGTAAGTTAAATGTAAATCTGTGAACTTTGTGCTACAAAAAGTAGCCAAATCCTTGAAGAACAACAAACAAAATTCAATGCATACAATAATATGTACAGTTTGTAAAATTTTAAAGGAAACCGACTGGGTAAATGTTAAGTGATGTACTATTAATTAATTTATTCATGAATCAAATTTACATATCCAACTCTGCATATGTAAATCCTTCACTCTCGACAAAGCTCTCTTCATTACCAGCCTTGGAATAACCATTTAATTCACACATTTTGCGAACGCCAGATCCACGGAGGTCAAAGTTCACTGACTTACAGTTCAAATGAGACATGCATGCACTGCAGCACCGAGTCAGGGTAGAGACATCCATTGTTTCTATGACATTGCCATGGAGACGGTAACCCTTGGTGATCGAGAATGTTTTGGCGGGACCTATATTCAATAGAAAAACAACATTTATTTGCGCTGGAATCGTTATTTAAAGTTAAAAATTAAAAGTTCACAGATTTACAAATAATTTACAGGGTTTACAGAAGGTAATGGTGAAAGACTTCCCTTAAAATATTATTCCATGAAATGCTTTTCTTTTTGAGAAAACATTAAAACAATTATCAAGGTTTGTTTATATATATATAAGTTGTGATACACGAAGTGTGGGCCTTTGGACAATACTGTTTACCGATGTTGTGCGATTGCTTTAAAGGCAGTGGACAGTATTGGTAATTACTCAAAAGAGCATAAAACCTTATTTGGTAACGAGTAATGGGGAGCTGTTGTACTACACATTGTGAGAAATGGCTCCCTCTGAAGTAACGTAGTTTTCGAGAAAGAAGTAATTTTCCACGAAATTGATTTTGAAACCTCAGATTTAGAATTTGAGGTCTCGAAATCAAGCATCTGAAAGCACACAACTTCGTGTGACAAGGGTGTTTTTTCATTCATTATTATCTCGCAACTTTGACGACCAATCAAGCTCAAATTTTCAAGCTCAAGGTTTGTTATTTTATGCATATGTTGAGATACACCAAGTGAGAAGACTGGGCCCAATTTCATAGAGCTGCTAAGCACACAAATTTGCTTAGCATGAAATTTCTTCCTTGATAAAAACACAATTACCAACCAAATTTCCGTGATTTTCAGGATAAGCAAACAACAGCTGAATACCAGTAACAAGCAAAATGGAACAAATGGAAATTTGGTTGGTAATCGTGTTTTTATCAAGGAAGAAATTTCATGCTAAGCAAATTTTTGTGTTTAGCAGCTCCGTTAAATTGGGCCCTAATAATAATAATAATAATAATAAGACTTGTAATGCGCACATATCCACCCTGCTGGGTGTTCAAGGCGCAGTAAAACCAAAAACAAAACAAAAAACAAAAACACAACACAAAGAAAAAAACAGACACAACAAAATTAGTCATTAAAAACCTGTGACATAAGATAAGTTTTGAGAAGAGACTTGAATTTTGCAGTACAAAGACAAGATCGAAGATTAAGTGGTAGAGAGTTCCAGATGCGTGGCGCGGCTGAAGAAAAAGACCTGTCACCCCATGAGTGTCGAGACTTGGGTTCAATGAGGAGAAGCATAGAACTTGATCGAAGATTCCTTGATGGAGTGTAAACTTGAAGCAGTTCAGAAATGTAGTGGGGAGCCTTGCCATTAAGAGCTTTGTGGACAATGAGCATCAGCTTGAAGATGATTCGTTGAGAGATAGGGAGCCAGTGTAGTTGTTTCAGAATGGGGGTGATAGAACAGGATTTTCTAGACAGTGTCACAATGCGGGCAGCAGTATTTTGGAGCCGTTGAAGTCTGGAAATCTGGTTGTTAGGAAGACTGTAGAGCATTGCCGTTGTCAAGACGAGAAGTAACAAATGCGTGAATGACCTTTTCAGTGGCACTTTTGTCCAAGTACTTGCGAATCTTACCTATATTCCTGATGTGATATGATGATAAACGAACAATGTTGTTGATGTGTGGCTGAAGTGTCATTGATGAATCAAAAATAACCCCTAAGTTCCGAGCTTTCAGCGAGGGAGCTATCCGAGCATCACCGATGGAGATGTATGGCACTGAAACCTTAGTTAACTGTTGACGTGACCCAAATAGAAGGAACTCTGTCTTATCATCATTTAACTTCAGGAAGTTTTGTTGTGTCCAACGTCGAATCTCTTGGATGCATTTCTCAAGTCTTGCAATAGATGCATTGGCGTTTTCTTGAGAAGATTTAAACGTGATGTATAGCTGAGTGTCGTCTGCGTACACATGGTAATTCAGATTAAATTTCAGGATGATGTCACGAATCGGTAAAGTGTATAGCGTAAACCACTGCGGGCCGAGTACCGACCCCTGTGGCACAGAGTAGTTCAAAACAACAGGGTCGGATATCGCGGTGCCAATACATACATGCTGAGTTCTATTGTCTTTGACAATTACCAATATGGTGTCCAGTGTATTTAAAGGCAAAGTATACCTTTGGTTTTTGGAACCGTTCGTTTGTACTAATCCTGGATGTATACAATGAAACTAAATTTGAAAATTGCATTTCAAAAGGTAGTTGCCTTTTTTAGATATCGTCGAAAATCTGCAGCGGTTATTCTGCAGCTTGTAGATGCTTGTAGATGCCTGAAAGGGGCTTTCGATCAGGCCTGAAGTCATTTTCAGATTCAATTATTCCAGGAAGAAATTACAATTCTAAAAAAATACACTACAGACCATTGACGTCATCCACCCGCCATCTTAGAGGAAAAACGGTGACGAAACAATCGAAACGCACAGATTTGTACGCGCGGCGCACAGTTTTTGACCTCTTTTGACCTCTAGGTGAGGGCGCCCTACTGAAATGACGTCATGTGCATAAGGTCTATAGGCCCCACATGCGTTTTTGTATCACATCACGTGATTGGTTCTCGACCAATAAAACTTCACAATTTGTTACCAATTTGTATAAAGCAATGATTTATGGACACACCACAGCAGTGTCACATACGCCATTGGCATGGCCAGTATAGTTTTTAATAATGTCTGGTACAATGACTTTCTTAGTCATAAAATACAGCTTACATTTTAATTCCTCAGACTATAGAGACAAATGCCAAATGGTTCGGGCAAGCCTTTGATTAGCAACCTCCAGGGCCCAATTTCATAGACCTGCTAAGCACGAAAACTTGCTTAGCATTAAATTTATTTCTTGATAAAAACAGAATATCAACCAAATTTCCATTCGTTGCATATTGATTGTTACTTGTATTCAGCTGTTTTTTGCTTATCTTGAAAATCCTGAGGAAATTTGGTTGGTAATCCTGCTTTTGTCAAAGAAGAAATTTCATGCTAAGCAAATTTTTGTGTTAGCAGCTCTATGAAATTGGGCCCTGATGAGCAGACCCTGTGCCATTGTGCCATAAACATCCACTCAGAACTTAGGTAACTAAGCAAAAGCTTGCCACTAAATATGTGACATAGCAACTGTCTCGATAGTCTGAGGAAGACATAGCAACTGTCTCGATAGTCTGAGGAAGACATAGCAACTGTCTCGATAGTCTGCGGAATTCAAATTTTATTGGTAACTGCTGATCAAGCACGTAATTTTACCAGACAATATTCAAATCTCACAGGCAAATATGGCTAATATAAATATCAATTATCACTATGATAAAAATGTGTACTGAAGTATCTGTACTTACATGAACTATGTTCACATATGCTTCTGAGTTTACTTGAACAAACTCTGTCGTTCAAAAAGAAGTCATATATTTCATACGCATGAACACAATCTTCCACTCCTTTACCGTTGCTTGGTTCACCTTTATGCCACATAGTGGAATCCGAAGGCAGAACGCTCCCATCCAGCCATTTAAATGAACCTAAAGGTGAGAAGAAGAAAAAAAAGTAAAAAGGTTCAGTTAGATTTTCATGGTTGATGGACAGCACCATAAACAAATCTGAAAACTTTTTCAGAAAGCTTTTCAACTCATATTCATAAACACCCAGGACAGTTTATCCATTCTGATTGGCCTAGAGGGCATCACATGGCCATGTTTAAACGTGTGATATATATGGAGTGTTTAAACATAGGCGTGATGCGCAAGCTTTATGCTTACTGTTATTTTACGCAGAACGCACTCATACCGGTACTCAATGTAAAAACTTTTAGCATGCGCGCATATGCATCAATGCAATTTTTACCCTTCGCAAAACGAACCCAGATAACGTGAGAGAAACCTTCTGAATTGTTTAATAGACTCTTTCCAACATTACGCTTTTTATCAGAAGGCCATTTATGGAGGGAAAAAGAGTCTTTTGTTCTCTTAGTGAATGTTTATACTGATGATCACATGCTTTAACTGTAAATATCTTACTTTTTTAAAACCCATACAATTCAGAGGGTTAAAAGAAAAGGTGACCCACATATAGTTTTCAACAAACTCTTCTCGTGCTTGCTCATTGTTTTGCTAATACTAAACATGATTAATATAAACATTTAAAGGCACTGGACACTATTGGTAACAGTATAATATTAATATATAATAACAAACCTGTAAAAATTTAAACTCAATTGGTCGCATGAAGTTGAGAGAGAATAATGAAAGAAAAAACACAATTGTCGCACAAGTTGTGTGCTTTCAGATGCTTGAGTTCGAGGCCTCATCAGCTGAGGTCTAAGATTCAATTCAAATATTGAGTGAGAACATACTTCTTTCTCAAAAACTGTGTTACTTCAGAGGGAGCTGTTTCTCACAATGTGTTATACAACAGCTCTCCATTGCTCGCTACCAAGTTAGCCCTATATAGGACTCTTTCTCTGTACACAGATACAGCTATAATACGAAAGTGTAAGGCCGCCAGGGCTAGCTACCAAGTAAGTTTTTATACTTACAATTATTTTGACCAATAGTGATGTCCAATGCAATTAAAGACCCTGGACACTATTGGTAATTGTCAAAGACCAGTCTTCTCACTTGGTGTATCTCAACATATGCATAAAAATAACAAACCCGTGAAAATTTGAGCTCAATTGATCGTTGAAGTTGCGAGATATTAGTAATGGAAGAAAAAAACACCCTTGTCGCACAAGTTGTGTGCTTTCAGATGCTTGAATTCGAGGCCTCATCAGCTGAGGTCTCGAATTCAGTCCAATTTGAGTGAGAAATTACTTCTTTCTCAAAAACTACGTTACTTCAGAGTGAGCCGTTTCTCACAATGTGTTGTACAACAGCTCTCCATTGCTCGTTACCAAGTAAGTTTTTTAGCTTACAACTATTTTGACCAATTAGTGATGTCCAGTGCAATTAAAGACACTGGACACTATTGGTAATTGTCAAAGACCAGTCTTCTCACTTGGTGTATCTCATCAATGCATAAACTAACAAACCTGTGAAAATTTGAGCTCAACTGGTCGTCGAAGTTGCGATATCGCAAAGTTGTGTGCTTTCAGATGCTTGATTTCGAGACCTTAAAATCTAATTCTGAGGTCTCAAAATCAAATTCGTGGAAAATTACTTCTTTCTCGAAAACTACGTTACTTCAGAGTGAGCTGTTCTCACAATAATTTATACAACAGCTCTCCATTGCTCGTTACCAAGTACGTTTTATGCTAACAATTGTTTTGAGTAATTATCAATATTGTCCACTGCCTTTCAGGAACTCTCATTTACCTTCTTTTTCTGAGTCACTAGCCCCAAGCCAATAATTTTGACGAATTGCCTGATCTCGAAGCAGCTGCTGAATAAATTCAAATTCCTCTTTAGTTTCAAGGATAGCAAGCTCCTTCCCAAGTGATCTACAATAGTCACGTGCGTCACTCCAGGTTCGCTCTTCACTGATTATTGTGTAATCAGCACGATTCAAGATAGTGACATCATTATGACACTTTGCAAACCCACCTGCAAGAAATGCACATCATTAAATATGCAAATTTGAAGAAAGAAAAAATCTGTAATAACTAGTTCTTATATAGGGCATTCTACAATAATCATATCAATGGAATAGAATAGAATAGAATGGTTTATTAGCCAATGATTCAAAACAATCACAGGAATTTGAAGTAGTGGACTCGCATCGTAACAAAAATAGTTATTCACTTTACATTAGTGCCCTGGTCATTGCTAGCTTCCTGGGAGTATACACCCCTGGCCTGCCTTGGCACTCGTAAGCCTTACCTCACCCCTGGGTGAAGAGAAGCAATTATAGTGAAGTTTCATGCTCAGGGACACAAGTGTCATGACAGGAATTCGAACCCACACTTCAATGACTTAACTGCCAGAACTTGATTTCGATTCTCTTAACCGCTTGAACATGACACCCTAGAAAACTATGGGTTTTAAGTAATATTCTTTGAAGAAAAGTGTACCCTCTTGCCAACCCTCTCCATCAACACATATCAAAAACACCATAATTAACAGAGTAATCAAATCTTTACTTAGGGGTTGAAGTCAGATTAATACTTAAATCAGTCTAAAAGTATTTCGCTTAGAAGTTTTCATTTTAAAAGACATACAAACACAAAAGCAGTGAATCAATTGACATGTAAATTGTCAAGGGTCTCAGAAACCAGAAAAGTTGACCTTAAGAAGTTGTAGTTAAATGCACTGGACACCTTTGGTAATAGTCAAAGCCCAGTGTATCCCAACATAATGCATACAATAACAAATCTGCGAACTTTTGGACTCAATTGGTCATCGAAGTTGCAAGAGAATAATGAAAGAAAAATAACCTTGTTGCACAAATTTGTGTGCTTTCAGATGCCTAATAAAAGGCTTCAGGCCTGAAGTCTTTTAATAATTATTTGATATCAAATAATAAACCACAAGGGAAACTGACTGGGTACATTTTTAAATGATTTAGGATTGAACAAAGAAAAATTTACTAGAGCGGGATTTGAACCAACGACCTCCGGTTTAACGTGCCGGCGTTAATTATTTGAGTGAGAAAATTACCCGTTTCTCAAAAACTACTTGAGATGGAGCCGTTTCTCACAATGTTTTATATTAATATCGAAGTCTTATATAGAGCACGTATCTACCAAACAAGGTACTCAAGGCGCTGAGTATATACAAACTTTCAGAAAGATAGGTAATTGCAGTGATGAATTCTGAGACCCAATTATTTAGCACCTTATAAGGGTTTACAAGGTGCTACGGCGCATTAAGCAGCCACATCCAGGAACACCGGGGCGAACCCCTTCTCTTTTCGATAAGTGCACTGGGTTATTTTACATGCGTTACACAACACATGGGACCAACGGCTTTACGTCCCATCCGAAGGACAGCTCTCTTCTGCTCGTTTCTAAGTAAATTATTTTCAGTAATTAGTGTCCAGTGCCTGTAAATATGAAACATATATTTACATGTAGGCTTATATACATTGTTTTCTTTCCAGGGATTTTTTTTTACGACTTGGATAGGTTGTGCTCATTCCATCTATCTTTAAATTACCATATCATACAACTTTGTATAGTTGTAGTTTATTGTGTTGACCTGTCTTACGGGCAGTGGACACTATTGGTAATTACTCAAATGAATTGTTAGCATAACAACTAACTTGGTAATGAGCAATAGAGAGCTGTTGATAGTATAAAACATTGTAAGAAACGGCTCCCTCTGAATTAGCAATATTTTTAAAGAAGAGGTAGTTTCTCACTCAAATAATAAATAAAAGACTTCAGCTGAAGCCTTTTATTATGCATCTAAAAGCACACACATTTATGCAACAATGGTGTTTTTTCTTTCATTATTCTTTAATTACTCTTGCAACTTCGATGACCAATTGAGTCCAAATTTTCACAAGTTTGTTATTTTATGTTTTGATACACCAAGTGAGCATACTGGTTATTGACAGAACTTTACCAAAGGTGTCCAGTGCCTTTAATGTAGAAACAAATGTTACTTGTAATTGAAACTGAATTGAATTGAATACTCACTCTGAATAAAAGCGAACTTCCAAACCAGGCTCCAAATTACAATCCTGGCGTAAAACATTGCGCTCGATGATCAGTTTATCCTGGATAAATAAACTCTTCTTCATTCACAGACAGAGAATTTACTAAATGGCTGAAAATTGAGATGATACTGCGAGTCGATTAAAAAAGAATGTCGAAACAGGATGGGCAGTGTTTTGATATCGTTGTAGTGTTGATTGAATTTTCATGACACATCAATACCCTGAAAGCCACTGTAAATATGCACAGAAACGATCCAGAAAAATTGGCAAACAGTTTCTAAAATCTAACTTTGTAGCACTACGGTGCTAAGAACCAGCAGCCGATTTCACGAAACGCTAGGCTTAATCCTACCTTAACGCCCCCCCCCCCCAAGCCTTCTTAGAGTCAGAAACCCCCCCCCAAAAAAAAACAAAAAAAACAAAACAAACAAACATAGAAAAACAGACATAAACAAAATGCATAAATAAAGGATTCAACACATCATTCATAAGTCCCCCAGCCACCCAAAAACGTCCTTGACTCCTCCCCTTCCACGAAGTTAAAATTACTGGATAAGCCGTGATGGCAATTAAGCCACTTCAGAGAAAATTGATACTGTAATAACTGCATGAGCACCCATTAACTACATCTTCAACCAACTTTCACGCTCGGATACCCACACGTTATTGTCTATTGTTTTCATCATTATTCACATAGAAGATGATGTACCTTGACGTTTCTAATTATCTTTTTCTCTTGTTTTAATTCATATCTAATCGACCTTAAAATGGGGATGACAAACAACTTCACACACAATGCATTCATTGAGATGACTCTGATCAATCATGACATACTCAAATGAACACGTTTGATAATTTATTCACAAGTTAAAGGTACAATATATATGTTTTTCATCTTACACTGTATCATTTTTTTTATTAGTACTCTCATATCTGGTTGTTTAATGCAGTCAAAACATAAAATTACAACTAACTTTCATTTGTTGGCCTTGAAGTATTCAATTTTGAAAGACAAAAATAGCAAAAATTAAGTATTTAAAAAACCTAGAAACATTCTTAAGAGAGTTGTTTGTATTAAAGTAGATGCATACAGCAAACATATCAAGAAAATGACTGGAACTTGATCAGTGTAATAGCCATGTTGGACCATAATTCTTGCCCAGCACTCAGGGCAAATACATTGTGCCCCACAGATTTGCCCTAAATACATCAAAATATTGTCCGCTGTGCGTTGATCTGATAATTAGGATAATGATAAGGGGCATCAAATGTCACAGAGAAAGAAACACAGTAAAGGTCATTCAACTTATTGCACGGCCCCATAACACGAACAGTTTGGAAACCTGGCATCACGCCTTAAGGCCCGGTCACACAGGCCCCGATACAAGAACGAAAACGAGAACGATGAAAATGCACGCCTTCGATTGGTTGATTTCCTCAACGCAGAATACGCACCAATCAAGGGCGTGCATTTTTACCGTTGTCGATTTCGTTCTCGTTATCGGGGCCTGTGTGAACAGGCCTCAAATCTTGCACTTCAGCAATGAGAGCCCCGTAATTAAACATAAATAATTTTGTTGATCTGCGCGCCCTTGGTGGACTTTATTGCCCACCACTAAAATTGGTCAAGCTACAACCCTGATCTTGATGGCTACGTTTACCCGGACAACAGACGACCAAAACATCAACAAAAATTCAAGATCCTGCCACCACTTTTTCATTTGTTATATTTGTTATGAAATAAATTAGTTTGATTTTTGAGGTTGAACAAAGAATTGACTAGAGTGGGATTCGAACCAACTGAGCTATCTCGCTCTATGTTGGCGGTGTCCCCATTTTGTCAATATCTTTGTTCCGGGGTGCCAGTCAGAAGCTATACAACCATTAACTGCCGTGTAGCCAGGGAATACACCCAAATTACGATACAACCTGGGAAGCGGCAGCCAGGGGATCACCTTGGGATGTGACTTTTTGTTTCACATATCAATATAGACCACAAGGGAAACTGACTGGGTAAATTTTAAAAATGATTTTTGGGGTTGAACAAAGAGTTGACTTGAGTGTATCTAATTTATTCAAATGAGATATTCCTGTTGGTAAAAATGAGTGAAAAGGTAGTGGCAGGATATAAAAAACTGTCCAAAACATCTTCCCAAAGTTTCAAGAAATTGATTTTACCTTGCTATAAATTTAAGTGTATAAAAAAACCAATTTTCCGTAAACGTTTCTCACAATGTTTTTTACGATCGAAAGCTGCTGTAGGCTTCTAACCCAAAGTTGTTTATTGCCATCAGTTTTAAAAGCGATTACCAAATGTATACATTCCCTTTAAAAGGGTAAAAGTTCTTAAAATGTGCATATTTACAATAGTTTTCCATAAAGAAAAAAAAAAATTAAGAATTGGTGTAAAAAAAAAAAAAACTGATTAAAATAGAAATAATATCTCAAAATCACTTAGCAAATGGAAGCTTACACTTGTATTTACATCTGTATAACTATTTCCAATTGCACACATAATATATATAAGTAAATGCTTTCAAAAAACTTCACATGTTTTTGCCTCTCCATACAACAGAACATAGATTTTAAACAAGTCTTTAGGGAGTTGTAACATTGAAAAGGTGTGGCAGCGTCAAGTTTTATTTTACAATTTCATCAACACATTTATTTCATTCAACTATCTGTAGGTCCTCAACAAACATGAAATTAAAAAGTGGATGAAATTAATTTAATAATTATCACATCTACATAGCATGCAAGTGTGAATTTATTGCATTATTGTTTACACAAATTATCAATAGCACACATTAGTTTTATACATATTCCAAAGAAATAAAGGGTGTCATGGCCAAGTGGTTTAGAATTCAAGTCTTAAAAACCATCAGAGTGTGGGTTAGAATCCCATTCATGACACTTTTGTCCTTGAGCAATATGATTTACTTCTCATCACAAGGGGGAAAAAAAGTACCTGTGAATGCATGGTTCTTGTGATTGATTAAGCTTAGTGCACTACACATGTGGCTGTTACTCCCAATGGAGCTGAGATGGTTTAAAGACTCTGGACACTATTGGTAATTATCAAAGACCAGTCTTCTCACTTGCTGTATCTCAACATATGCATAAAATAACAAACCTGTGAAGATTTGAATTCAATTGGTTGTCGAAGTTGCGAGATAATAATGAAAGAAAAAACACCCTTGTCACACGAAGTTGTGTGCTTTCAGATGCTTGATTTCGAGACCTCAAATTCTAAATCTGAGGTCTTGAAATCAAATTTGTGGAAAATAACTTCTTTCTCAAAAACTTTGTTACTTCAGAGGGAACCATTTCTCACAGTGTTTTATACTATCAACCTCTCCCCATTACTCGTTACCAAGTAAGGTTTTATGCTAATGATTATTTTGAGTAATTACCAATAGTGTCCACTGCCTTTAAAACCCACTTCGGAGACAACTAGAGACAGCAACAAGGACTTCGTCAATGATAGTTTTCTCCTACATGGCCCAAACGAGGGCGATAGAATGTTAAAACTGAAAAAGAATCATATGAAGAGTTTACCACTGGGAATGATTTTTAAAATCATCCCAGAAAGTATCATCCTCTATGGGTCAGACGATTCAGTTGTCGTCGCTGATGAACAGGGGTCTTTTCCAGCACTAGATGGCTTCTTGACTCGGACAATCTCGGGTGATAAGGAACCAAAGTCACCCAGTCATAATCCGTTTGGATTCAACTTCAACATGATCCCCGCTCAGTCGGGAATGAGGGGTATGCCAACTAAAAGGAAGAGAGGCCAGCGAAATAGTCACAGATGGCAATGCCCCAACCGCGTCCATCAAAGTCTTCAACCACAGTCTCAGAAGGCAGCGTTATTTATTTAAACACATGTTTTGTTGTTGAATACATGGTTGAGTGAGCAGTGGATGTCTTTCCGAATCGCTCTCGAATCTTACCCAAATTAATCAAATATTACCGTTGACATATCTCAGTTTGTACATATTTCATTATCCGGTCATAGTTTCAACATGTCAGACTCGAATGAATCACCTAATTTGTCCGACATCGAAGCTTGGCGAAAAACCATAGTTCCATACATCAACCATGATGACAACTACAGTGAGATTTCCATCCTGAAGAACCAAATAAATGACCTTCAGATCTTGAATATGCCGGAATGAAGCTTGTGCTTGATTACTCGTGGAATATGAAACCAAATGAAACAATGATTGAAGAGTTCAAGTGTTGTCCAATTCCAATTCTGATCGGAGGTATTGCGTGGAGGAACCACAGGAAAAAAGAACTAAGTCAGAAAGCAAAA
Organism: Asterias rubens; assembly: GCF_902459465.1. NCBI lineage: Eukaryota > Metazoa > Echinodermata > Asteroidea > Forcipulatida > Asteriidae > Asterias > Asterias rubens. The sequence continues at coordinate 1,856,116 of NC_047070.1, forward strand.
CCAAAGACGCAAAGTCTACAGCAGCTATGTTTCCCCTTTCAATTGTTTTAAAGTTTCTGCTTGCCTCACCATGCAGTATGAGACCATGATAGAGGAGTTTAAGTGTTGTCCAATCCCACTTCTGCTAGGAGATATAAGAACCTCAAAAAAGAACTAAGTCAGAAGGCCGAACCAAAGACGCAAAGTCTACAGCAGCCATGTTCCCCCTTTCAATTGTTTTTCAGCTTCTGCTTGCCTCGCCATGCAATAGGAGACAATGATTGAAACTTTCAAGTGTTGTTCGATCCAAATTTTGATTGGAGATATAAAAACCACAGGAAAAAGAACTAAGTCAGAAGGCCGAACAGAAGACGCCAAGTCTATAGCAGCCATGTTCCCCCTTTCAATTGTTTTACAGCTTCTGCTTGCCTCGCCATGCAGTATGATTGAAGAGTTCAAGTGTTGTTCAATCCCAATTTTGATTGGTGGTATAAAAACCACAGGAAAAAGAACTTTTCGCAGCTTCGTAATTTTTGATGGGAGCAAATATTATTTGAGTGGGTACTTGCGACTTGAGATATCAGAGGAGAGGCCGTGTATTTGTCAGCCTCAATATTTTAGAGCCAGTTATTGAGAACTGAGCTAGTTGTTTCCAGATTAAATTCTGAAGTAGTCTCTTATTAAATGAGCAATTGAGTTCTCCGAGAGTGTCTAGTACGACCTAACTAATATTTCAACTGATCATTAAGCAGTTTCATTGGCGTACTATTCTAGGCCAGGATCGAAAGAACGACCTGTAAGTAATCATATTTTGTTTTGTTTAATAACTTGATTTGAGAAAGTATTTGTTTGATTAACATATTGAGATCAAGTAATTTGAAGTGCTTTTATTTTGGTTAAGGTTGTCAAAACGATTAGTGTTCACCGAATAGTCGTAGACTTGTAAATTAATGTATTTATAGGCCTAGTTTCATTCGTAAATGAATATGTGGACAATGCGTTTGATTTGACCCTCTCTTGTGTTTGTGTGTTAAACTATCTACTAATGGTTATGTCCGGTTTTGGCTAACTTCCAATTCAGGGATGTGACACTGAGGAAAAGCTATTTCTGAGCGGGGGAGATAATTAGCAGGAAGGACAAACATTGATGAGGACCCCAAACTTTCTGAGTGGGTGGAGGACATATCGTCTCACCAACTAAGACATGTCAGATGAAGAGAGTGCGCAAATGGTGTTTGACCATCTTAATAGCTTGTTCAGGTAAGAAGCATGAGTATTTTCCTAAGCTAGAATTCCGTATTGAAAGTGGGGCAATGGCAGCGTATTATAAATAGAGAATAGCACACCCTAAAAAAAAAAGAGAGATAGGTATTCACAGTCACGCTGGCCTTTTGTTCATACAAGATGCGTTCAGTGTGAACTTGTAAAAGCATCAAAACTACACCGAAGTGACAACCGCTCACAGATGCAGCATGAACAGTACAAAGAATCAGCCTCTTTCAGGGAGGAGAAACGACAGTCTTCAGACAGCAGCTATGAGGTGTCAAGTACACCAAGTTCTGACACAGACTCAAGGTTAGTTTACTATAGATTTACTTTATTTTATTGCCAATTTTCTTGAATGGTTTTTGAGTTCTATCTTTATGGAGATGTCAAAAACAACAGAGGGCGCTCTTCATCATGGTGGCTGTGCTTTTTTAAACTCTCCTCTTGCCTTGTAAGAAAGCTGAGTTTTTTACCTAAGTTTGGGCAAGTTTTTAACATTATTTATGTTACAATGTGATCTGTAGTTTGTCTAAACTGTTTGTACTGCCTATGTCTATGGATTTATATTTGGACCACAATATCAAAAGAGGTTCACCAATTTTTTGTTGAGTTTGTTTGTACAGCTCTGATAATGAACCTAAACAAGTTGGTGTCATCGAGGAAAGGAAATACCTTGTGTTTCATAACAACCTCCTTGAGTTTTTCAACTGTTGTCCATCATGCTCAGTACCAAGTAAGAAGAAGATCAAGTGACTTGGAGGCATGATGGTTGGGGTGAAGCAGACCTGTTGAAAGAGGAGCTGTAGCTACCGTCGAGTTTGGAAGAGCCAACCGACGGTGGGCAGTGTTTCTGCGGGCAACGTTTTGTTGTTTTGTTGCTTTGGTTTTGTATTTCGGTTCGTCCTCGGTTAGTTGTATTATTGTTGTCTTTGTGTTTCTCTTCATCTTTGTATTTCTTGTGTTTGCTTTCATGATATTTTGTGCCTTTTGCGCTGTTTTGGCAAAATAAATTATAATAATAGTAATACCAGTAGTCATAGCTATGTTGATGTCTGGCACAACATCAGAAAGTTTTTGAATGCGCTAACCTTGATCAACATCGCCACATGTTCGTATTAAACGTTTTTCATCCATCAGCAAAGGTAAGCTGTATTGACCCCTTTTGGTAAAGATCAATCAACCGCCGGCGACTTTGCCATTACCTTCACAGGCTCTCCAGGGGTGTGGAAATCACCTGTGCTCACCATGGTCGGCAGGAAACTTTTTTGGGGACAACCGGGACAGCATGTTGGCTACCCAGTTCATGGCCGGACTTCGGGACAGGCGACTTCATCAAAGGTTGGCTCCAATGCAGCCCTGTTCGATGAGCTTTAAAGATCTACGGCAGGAACTGCGGGCGTTTGCCGAGGACAACCTTATGGAAGCAGAGGTAACGACAACACAACCACACAAAAATTGGCCCTCAGGGAACTTGTGAAACAACAAGCTGTCACCCTCAATCAAGTACTAGATCACCGGATGAAACTCTGTCAGCGAGTTGGGAAGCTCAAGCAGACTCCTGTCTTTGGACTCCGACAAGGGCCCCATCCTCGCCCTATTCTTATTATGATGTCACAAATATGATTGCAGTCATCTTGAAATTGAAATTAAATATAAAAGAAAGGTGTTTGATTATTAATATGTCTTGGTTTTTTGTGTTTATCGTTCTTTTTAATCAATTATTTGTTAATTATATTACTATTATACTGGAAATGTGTAAGTTACTCAACAAAAAGAAGAAACAAGTCTCAAGGGCTAATAAAGATCCAGAAAAGGAGAACATCTGAATTAAGACAGGAGATTTTTTCACAAGATTCTTGCCAACAAATAAGTGGTAAAGAAATTATTGCCTAAGGGGAACAGGCTGCCGAAGAGTTTTCAGGAAGCCCGAAGATTATTCAAATTATCTGCGCATCTGCCCGATTTCATGGGTAACGAAAGGAGGCTATTGCTGTGTGCGCTTTGAGGTGTTAGGATGTCGGTAAAGTAACTAATTGTTTAGTCACTGTAAGTGGATGAGATGAGGTCGAATAATAAGAAGATCAACCTGAACGAAGATTAATCAAAGTATCTGCGCTTCTATCCGGTTTCATGGGAACCGAAAGGAGGCTATTGCTGTATGCGCTTTGAGGTGTTAGGATGTCGGTAAAGTAACTTTTTTTTAGTCACTGTAAATGGATGAGATGAGGTCGAATAATAAGATCAACCTGAACGAAGATTAGTTGAAGTATCTGCGCACCTACCCGGTTTCAGTGGTACCGAAAAGACGCTTTTGCTGTATGTGCTTTGAGGTGTTAGGATGTCGGTAAAGTAACTAATTGTTTAGTCACTGTAAGTGGATGAGATGAGGTCGAATAAGAAGAAGATCAACCTGAACGAACAAAACTCCACTCAAGTCTGTGGATGTTCAGTTTCAATGTGTTCTTGTGCAAAGAAATTCCCCATGCAGGGACAACAAAGTTTTATTGCATTGTATTATATTGTATTGTATTGTATTGTATTGTATTGTATTGTACTGTTTTGTAATTGTATTGTATTGTATTTTCATGAACATGTTTGAATTTCGGTGTATTTTTTTTATTTCTTTTAATTATTATCAGTGCATTTTTACAGTTTTTGCTTCTCCTCTTAGGTCGTTATAAAAAAACTCCTTGGGCTGTTCACCGGTCGAGACAACACCGACGAGCTGTGCAAAGCTGAAAGAGAATTGGGAAGGTTCAACATGGCCAGCCCAAGAGACAGTCCATATGGACTCTGACGACAGTCGACAAATGGGTAGCAGATAACAGGATCTTCAGCCTTTTCCAAGGAACGAGACAGGACACTGAGCAGAAAATGACACCAGAATTGGAAAGAAGACAAGTGGGAATGACATGGCAACAGAGTTATACCACAGCATTCCTGAATTTAACAACTTCACTGTCAACGACAACCTACTCCACACCTTGCAGTTGGCCTCCAGGAAGACGAGCCCACCTAGTATTCTTGAACTACTCCGAGAAGTCTGGGTGGCGGAGTCCCAACTGGAGGACAAAATGGACCGAAAGGCTGCTCACCGCTCCCCACCAAAGAGGGTTTCCATCTTGGCTATAGAGCAGACAGTACAACCACCCACTCCTGCCCCTAAACCCACAGGTGAGGTGGAAGGTCTTAGACAGGCCGTCGACCACCTTCACCAACGGTTGGATGGCCTCTTCAAGTTGTCGCCCTGTGTCCAGCGAGGCAACTCGTCGTACTCCGGCAGACAGTAGAGAAACCAATCTTTCTTCTGCTAAAATTACGGGGAGGAGAGCCATTGCAGTGGCATTTGTAAGTCACCAAAGAATCCAGCGCTGGTACAGGAGAATATGTTGACCTGCGTTACTGTGTCCAAACCACAGAGTTCGGGAAATGACAGCAGACAGCAGTAGAGGGCCCTCCTGCCGTCCCCAGACCATCTAAGGGTCCAGCGAAACTGATGACTACTGCAACCAGGTATCAAGAGTCTCCTTCTTGTGATGGTGTCTCAAGTATCCCCAGAGGTGTCGTCGGGGACCAGGCTACTACTCCTGTCTTCATCGACGGACACTCCACGATGTGTCTCCTTGATACCGGGTCGCAGGTTACCTGCGTGACAGAGAAGTTTTACCACCGTTTCTTGAAGCACCGCCAACTCCAACCCCTGTCGCACCTTGCAGTGATAGGGGCAGCCGACCAGATAGTACCATACAAGGGTTATATAGAAGTTAGTCTAATGTTTCCTGCTAGCACTGCAGGGATGAAACACGAAGTTAGTACCCTCACCCTTGTGTGTCCAAGCCGTCAGGGAAAAGATGATGTCCCCCTGCTCGTGGGCATTAACACTAGTGTCGTGAATAAAATGTTGCGGGTGTGCCAGCTGAAGGCTGGGAAACAGTTTGTTAACCATCTCTCCATCGATTGTGCTTGGGCGAAAGCCTATAAGTGCAGCTCTTCTTCACAATCCGCTCAGACAGCTAGTTGTACTGCCGTACCCAAACCAGTTTCTCATTCGTTGGTCTCCTTAGATTTTTATTTAAGGCTTCACCCCTTACCATCGAGGATCTAGATAGAATTAAGAAGTTGCTACATGATAAGATCCAAATTTTCTCTCAAGACGACTTAGATATCGGTTGTACATCATCAGTCAAACACTTTTTTTCAAGCAGTGCGATGTGATGGCCTCTTTGTACGAGTACTGCGTTGGTCACATGGAGCTTGGTGCACTTTCAGCTAAGCTCAGCGAGGCTATTGTAATGGTAGAAAGACAACATAGGAGAGGCATATCAGTTTAACCAACGGGAGACATTAGAAATCGTTGTTTACCGTCTCCCACAGGATCAAATACAGGGCCAACGGAAAATATTCAAGGCAAGAAATGTGAACCCGCACGCTAACAGTTTCACATCCAAAGAGAGTGAAAGAGCATCAAGCAGTGTGGTTTCCAGTTATCCCACAGCTCTTGCTCCAAATGGGGTCGGATTCGGCAGAATCAAGTTTTTTGTGCGGGTTGGAAAAACAGACTTTGGTAAGGTGTTGTGGTTTAAAGATGCTTACCAGCTGAATGCGGTAGTTAGTGCACAATGGTTCTTGACGCACCATTCCCCTTGCGCATCGAAGCATTCCCCTTGCGCATCGAAGCATTCCCCTTGCGCATCGAAGCATTCCCCTTGCGCATCCAAGCATTCCCCTTGCGCATCGAAGCATTCCCCTTGCGCATCCAAGCATTCCCCTTGCGCATCGAAGCATTCCCCTTGCGCATCGAAGCATTCCCCTTGCGCATCGAAGCATTCCCCTTGCGCATCAAAGCATTCCCCTTGCGCATCCAAGCATTCCCCTTGCGCATCCAAGCATTCCCCTTGCGCATCCAAGCATTCCCCTTGCGCATCCAAGCATTCCCCTTGCGCATCCAAGCATTCCCCTTGCGCATCCAAGCATTCCCCTTGCGCATCCAAGCATTCCCCTTGCGCATCCAAGCATTCCCCTTGCGCATCGAAGCGTACTGGTATAAACGTACATTGAAGGGGTGTGGTATTCAGTTCACCCTGCTATCCCGCTACAGTAATTACTACTACTTTCGTTAAGTTCCAATAGACTTTCCAATGTCGAAAGAAGATCAACCAGGAGGCTCTGATTTAAACACCAAAGAACTATTTGACAAGTTTCTACAGTATTTCATTCTAAGTTTAAAACCCTCTTACACACCAAAAAGAGATAGATGACACTAAGCTGAAAGAGCTGCAAAATGAACTTGAATCTCAGAAACTTTCAAGGCCAGGCAATGCGGCCCAGTTTGGTTTTTGTGGAGAACTAGAGAGTAATCTTCGGCAAGATTATAATAATTTGGGGGGCTAATCATGCTTACTCGCAGCTAAGAGCTGAATTGAGCAATTTCACTCAGAAGGGATGCTGAGAAGGGATGAAGAAGACGTGTTCTGGGTGGAATGCCCGAACAAAGGCAAATGAAGAACTAAGGCAAATGAAGAACTATACAACCAAAACAGAAAAAAATGCAAAACATAATTACAGGCCCAGCCCTAAAACAGATGTTCAAGCAGTACATCAAGTCAATACCTATCAAATGGGACCTTAGCTATTACAAACACAGAAATCTACACTGGCAAAACAGATGATGAATGCAATCGATAATAATAACAATCCGTTTTTAAACAGCGCTTCACACAACCGAAGGGCGTCTCAAAGCGCTTCCAACATTATTACCCCTGGTAAGTGGGCCATTTAATTCAATCCTTACACCATCTCAGCTCACTGTGGAGTATAGCCTGTGCAACAAATATGCGCTATTAAGCTGAATCAATCACAAGAACCATCTCTGCCCTCACGGGTACCCATTTACCCCTATGGGTGGAGAGAAGCAATTATAGTTAAGTTTCTTGCCCAGGGGCATAAGTGTCAAGACCGGGACTCGAACCCACCCTCTGCAGAGTGTTTAATGGGGAAATAGTCGCTATTGTATGGAATGACAAAAAGCCAGTGTATTTTTTGATCACGTCAACTTCTTGAGTCACAACAGTGTGTACAATTATGATGCTGCTGCGCAAAAGAAACAGTTTCCCCCAAATCAAGGTGATTTGGTAGTCCACGAAGAGACGATACTAACCTATTAAACCTACAACTTGCATCTTTCTCTAAGCCTTAGGCTTCCATGCTAGATTCTAATACCATACAAGGACCCCCTCCAACGCCCCAATGGGGCTACTCTTGGGGCTGAAACAGGGTTACCCCTTCACAGTCCGTAGGGATGTAAGCATGGGTGTCATCCACAAGGAGCTTGGTTGGTAGAGCAGAGTGCACTACATTCCCAACTTTTTACGAAGCAACTATGGTTTGCTCAAGGGCACAAGTGTCATGACCGGGATTCAAACCTACACTCTACTGAAAACCCCAGAGCTACATGAAGGGGTCGGTGGGTTTCAACCACTAAAAGCTTAGCTGGTAGAGCAGAATGCACTATAACTTTTTTCAAAGCAGCTATGGTTTGCTCAAGGGCACAAGTGTCATGACTGCGATTCAAAAAACCACACTCTGCTGCTGACACCAGAGCTTGGGTCCGATGACCTAGACCGCTCAGCCACGACAGGCAACAATAAATATAGATACAAGTTTACCTTGACCATTGGGGTATTGGGGATTGGGGTGGTCAACTGGATCAGTGCATCTGGTCAACTCGGCAGAACTCTCCTGTGTCCAGGTTCTTAGCCATGACTTGGTTTGGGTCCAGGTTGGGGATCTTGTGGACAATGTGGACTCTCTCATTACACATATCCTACAAAAATAAACAACAAATTGTATTAATTTTGGTTACCCATACACCGATGTGTATAAGCACTGTATACTCAGTACTTTCCCAAGCTCTGTGAACAAAAAATCATCACAGGCATTTTACTTGGGTGGGATTCGAACCCATAAACTTGCAATGCTAGAGCAGTGTCTACCAACTAGAACACCAAAATTGCTCGCTAGCTAGAGGCAGTTTCAATCCTATTTTTTTCACAGAGCTCAGGAAAGTAGTGAGAATAGAGTGCTTACACACACCGGTGTATATGGGTAAAAACCAACATTAACATTCTTTATCCCGATGCAAGTTTCTATCTATCAAATAAATTTCAACAAACCCAGCTCTTACAGCCTCATGTTTCATAGCATTTTGCCAGGGAATTGACGTTAACCATGTGTGTAGATGCAGTTATCATATATTGTGATCAGTTGTTGTGATAATTTATTGATTAATATTGCGCCCATTCCATAAATGTACACAAACACATAACAAAATAATTAGACAATGATTAAAAAACAGTAAAAAATACATTAAAATATTGACAGTAGATACAAAAGTAAAAATGCATTGAGTAAAAAAACCCAGTAGATACAACGGTAAGAATGCATTGATATAAAAACAGTAGATACAACAGTAAAAATGCATGACAAAAAGACGGTAGATACAACAGTAAAAATGCAATGACATAAAGACAGTAGATACAACAGTAAAAATGCATTGACAAAAAGACGGTAGATACAACAGTAAAAATGCAATGACATAAAGACAGTAGATACAACAGTAAAAATGCATTGACAAAAAGACGGTAGATACAACAGTAAAAATGCAATGACACAAAGACAGTAGATACAACAGTAAAAATGCATTGACAAAAAGACGGTAGATACAACAGTAAAAATGCAATGACATAAAGACAGTAGATACAACAGTAAAAATGCATTGACAAAAAGACGGTAGATACAACAGTAAAAATGCAATGACATAAAGACGGTAGATACAACAGTAAAAATGCAATGACATAAAGACAGTAGATACAACAGTAAAAATGCATTGACAAAAAGACGGTAGATACAACAGTAAAAATGCAATGACATAAAGACAGTAGATACAACAGTAAAAATGCATTGACAAAAAGACGGTAGATACAACTGTAAAAATGCAATGACATAAAGACAGTAGATACAACAGTAAAAATGCATTGACAAAAAGACGGTAGATACAACAGTAAAAATGCATTGACAAAAAGACGGTAGATACAACAGTAAAAATGCAATGACATAAAGACGGTAGATACAACAGTAAAAATGCATTGACAAAAAGACGGTAGATACAACAGTAAAAATGCAATGACATAAAGACGGTAGATACAACAGTAAAAATGCAATGACATAAAGACAGTAGATACAACAGTAAAAATGCATTGACAAAAAGACGGTAGATACAACAGTAAAAATGCAATGACATAAAGACAGTAGATACAACAGTAAAAATGCATTGACAAAAAGACAGTAGATACAACAGTAAAAATGCAATGACATAAATACAGTAGATAAAACAGTAAATATGCATTGATATAAAAACAGTAGATACAACAGTAAAAATGCATCGATATAAAAACAGTAGATACAACAGTAAAGGCCGATTCAAACTGCAGTGATAACTAAAATGATAACAATCACGACACAAAGAGAACGCATTCTATTGGTTGAATTGCTCCAGGCAGAATACGCCCACGCTCATTCAACCAATCGAGGGCATGCATTTTTAACATTCTCGTTTTTGTTCTCGATATCGAGGCCTCTGTGACCGGGCCTTTATACAAATTTGTAAACAGCACCACACTGAAAAGTAACCAAAAATTAACAGGTGCACAGAACTTCCAGAAAGTCGTTGCAGCAGAAACCAAACTTGGCCCAATTTCATAGAGCTGCTAAGCAGACAAATTTGCTTAGCATGAAATTTCTTCTTTTGATAAAAACAGGATTACCAACCGAATTTAAATTTATTGCATATTTCCTGTTACTGGTATTCAGCTGTTTGCTTATCCTGAAAATCACGTGGAAATTCTGTTGGTAATCCTGTTTTTATCAAGGAAGAATCTTCATGCTAAGCAAGTTTATGTGCTTAGCAGCACTATGAAATTGAGCCCTGGTCAGAACTTACCTGAAGATATCGAAGGCCAGCTGCAGTAATCATAGTACATCCTGAAGCATAAAGGCTCTTCAGGTCTGGGCAGGCGTTGGCAAGAGACAGGGCCGTCTTATCAGTGACTTTATGAATCCCAGAGATCACTACATGTTCTAGGGGACAGCATCTTATCAACTCTAACAGACCTTTATCTGTTACCTGCAAAAATCAAATGTTAAAACTGACTGAATAATTGTGTCCAGGGCTCAAATTTGGAGGACAAATCCACAAGACCATAGGGTCTGTTTCTCAAAATATTTACCGGACCAGACTTGTCATGAGAGAAAATTTATCAATGGACCCTAAAGACATGCATTTGCATTGAGACAGAGAATAACAATTACAGTTTCGTAAACCAAAAGGTCTGTGGATCGAGTCGAGAACAAAATATTATAAAAGGTCTCAACGCACAAGCATGTCCTAAAAAAGAACTGTTATACCCCCACCACACGGAAATCGTTCTCACTACGTCCTGTCCTGCAATTAGACAGAGTAGCAACGTAATAAAAATGAGAACGATTGCAGCACTTTCATCCTGTTTATAGACCAACCCAATTCATTACCAGAATTTAAATTTTATAGGGTCACATAATAGACACATCTCCGGCCAAAGCTATACATTTTAGCCAGAACAAACCTGTTTTATGATTTTCTAAGGTGTTCGGATGTAATGAGAACTAGTTTGGTGCCACCCAGCCTTTAAAGGCAGTGGACACTAATGGTAATTTCTCAATATAATTATTGGCATAAAACCTTACTTGGTGACGAGTAATGGGGAGAGGTTGATGGTATAAAACATTGTGAGAAACAGCTCCCTCTAAAGTGCCATAGTTTTCGAGAAAGACGTAATTTTCCACGAATTTGATTTCGAGACCTCAGATTTAGAACTTGACTTTGACGAGTCCTACCTGATGTGAATCAGCGCCAGTTGAACTCTTAATAGAAACATCTCTCAATTTCAGGCAATTATTGGCAATGTCGGAGAGCAGAGCGTCGTCAACGCACTTCAGTCCAGCTATATACAGCGTGTCCAAGTTACAACATGATATCGCTATCTCCAGAAGAACTGCATGTGAAATCTATAAAGTCAACAATGTCATTGAATTAAAGGAACACGTCGCCTTGGATCGATCGAGTTGGTCTTTGAAAAGCGTCCTGTAACCGTTTGTTATAAAATCGATGTGGTTAGAAAGATGTTGTAAAAGTAGAATACAATGATCTACACAAATATGCCTCGAAATTGCGTGGTTTTCTTTTGACCTCGTCGACAAACACGGTCGGCCATTTATGGGAATCAAAACTTTGACTCCCATAAATGGCCGACCGTGTTAGTTCGCGATGCAATTTTGGGTGATACTTGTGTGGATCATTATATTCTACTTTTAAAACATCTTTCTAACCATATGCATTTCATAACAAACGGTTTCAAACGCTTTTCATAGACCAACTCGTCCGATCCAAGGCAACGTGTTCCTTTAAAAATGGCAGATCATGGCTAGAAAAAAGAGAAATGTATGTCAGTTAATTTTGACAAAAATTTAGGGGGAATTTGTAGGTATTCAAGGCAAAGCTATACGCTTTGGTAATCACTTTTTAAAAATTAATGGCAACAAAAACCTTTGGTTGATTAGTAAAAAGAGTTTTGAGATACATTTCAATTCTTAGTAACGTGGCAATGTGAAAGATATAAGTTGTTATGCCTGAAAATTTAGCTGTAAACAGAGTCATGAAATGGGGCACAGATTGAAAACTTTCTTTACAAACTCTTAGCCATACCTCTTTGCATCCGTTGAGTTTGAGAGACGTCAAGTTTCTAGCTCTTCTCTGATCTCGTAGAAGACTGATAAACGCTTCACCCGTCAGACGCACACAGAATGACAGAGATAAGTTCTCTAACTCGGTACAATGCTTAACGATTGATCTTAGAGCATGGTCGGTCATTGACTCATGGCAACCACTCATGTCTAGTACGGTCAGTTGACTACCAACCACACTAAACATCTGAAATGTAATTAGACAAAGTTGTTCAGAGGATTAAATATTTGCCACATGTCCATTCTGGCCTGGATGAGAAGACTACCCCTCCAGCTGTAGGTATCAATCATGGCCCAATTTCATAGAGCTGCTAATCACAAAAATTTGCTTAGCATGACAATTTTTGCCTTGATACAAACAGGATTACTAACACAATTTCCATGTGATTTTCAGGTTTTTTATTAAACAACAGCTGAATACTAGTAATAAGGAAAATGCAACAAATGAAATTTGGTTGGTAATCCTGTTTTTATCAAGGAAGAAATTCCATGCTAAGCAAATTTTCGTGCTTAGCAGCTCTATGAAATTGGGCCCAGGTATTGGAGTAATGGTGGGAAGGTGAAAATACCTGCACCTATTCCACCAAAGGCAATACCATAAGCACTGAATCTACCTACAACTACGACTAGGCCAACATGAACCATAGTGCCGCCGAGCCCTACAATTATAATGTTATGTATATTTAATCAATTTAATCAAGTAGATTTTTTTTAAATTAACAGATAAGATACAAAAGTAACTATGCTTTTAAAGGTAGGTCTATGAGAACGGGTATAGTAAGACACAAAATTAAGAATATGTCGAAAGACTTAATAGTGCAAAGGAAAGTTACAAAGCTGGATTGTTTTATCACTATTTTACAAAGACAAAAAACTTTAAAAGACTAGAGGAAAAATTAAACCATTTTGGCTTTAGATTATTAAAAGTTGCAGGTTTTATGTAAATAATTCCATAGTGTTAAACTGAAGAAAGTTAATCACACAAATCACACAAAGTTACGTTTATATAAAACATATGGAAATCAGATTAAAGAATGTATCTGGGCTTAATTTCATGGCTCCTTTTACCGCCGAATTATGCGCTTACGATCACAATTCGCCGCTAACTTGCAAGCGCCAAACTTCTGCACTAGCTGTGTAAGCGTAGAATGCCTAGTAACATGGAGTACGCAAACTCAAGCGCAGAAGCCAAAACTCCCAGCTAACCAGTGAAATACGCTTGAGGTTAGCACGAAATTCCCTGCTTCCGTAAGCGAAGAATCTGCGCTTACGGTAAGCAGAGCCATGAAATTGGGTCCAGATCGTGATACTGCAGAGGGATCAATAAAGAAGCAAAGCTTGTATATGACGGTCCCTATTCATCCAAGAAGAAGAATGGAATCACAGGCCAACGAAGGTGATTGCCTCCATGACCCCTGGTCATTGCCTTGGTGCCCTTAAAATGCTCCAGTAGAAATTTACAATTTCTTCATATGGTGCCCTTGCCCTTTCAAAAATAAAACATACTGGCCTGGAATCACGACTCCTGGTTTTAATTTTCAGTTAGCATTTTAAAATGAAAGGGAAGGTATACATTTGGTAATCAATCTTAAAATCTTGGGTTAGAAGTCTACAGCAGCATTTGATAGTATTAAGCATTATCTTCAAGTACGCGCTAATCCTCCAATCAGATTCGCAGAATGGAGTGGTGATAAAAACCTATATTGCACGGCTAATATCACAACCTGTGCTTGTGTGTTCTATGTCACGCGCCAAGTTTGCTTGAAGATAAATACGTTCGGCCTCGTTGGATATGGGACGCAGAAGCGCTGTATTTTTCTGTATTCCATTCGCGCTTGTGTGATAACTTATAATATTTCCTATTTGAGGGATATTTCACAATGAAATAATGTGGTTATGTAAATAGATAACAGTTTTTATTCCCCCAAATTTGAATCTGAGAACGCTTCTCAGATTATGAATTCCTACATGGATTGTTCTTCCTGCGTGGACTGGTCACTCCAGACTTTCGGCGATATCTAAAAAACGCGACCATCTTTTGAAAATTTTCAGATGTTAGTTTTGTTTGCACATCAACATCTACATACATAGGATTAAAACAATAAAAAGTTCCACAAAACGAAAGGTATACTTTGCCTTTAACATTCCCACATCTAAACCCCTTACCTCTTCAATATCCTCTTCCGAGATCATGTTAATCCCACAAAGTCTCAATTCACTCAGCTTGGTGAGTCTCGATAGAACTGTGAGTAGCGAAGCGCCCTCTACTGGTAGTCCACTGAGCGATAACGATGTGATGCCGTTGGGAAGATGTGATAGCGTGTTGCTACTGGTTGGTTCTAAGGCTTTATAACAGAAGGAAAGGTCCAGCTCTTGGAGTTTGGTGCAGCATTCAAAAAGCTATACAAAATAAAAATATAAACAAATCGTTTGCGATTATGATGCACAAGCTTTATCTGATTTAGTTCTGATCTGAAACTTATTTAAATGCAGCCAATATTTCTTTAAAAAGAGCCACTTCTTTGGGTACCATTTCTTCATCTTCTTTTAAGATTGTCGTTCAGACACAGCACTAAAGACAGTTTTAAGCAGTTTTAACTCGTTTGTTTTTTATTAGAAATGTGTTTTTTTCTGACTGTGAGGAAATTTAAAGAACACATTTCCTATCAGAGCCCAATTTCGTCGGGCAGCTTTTGAGCTTTAAAGCACACAAAAGAGCTCAGCCCCCAAAAAGTTACGCTTTCCAGAATATGGCTGGTTCCCTAACATTTTTTGCTTAGCAGAAAAATTGTAAGCAGTGTTTTCTGCTTAAGCGACTCTGTAAAATTGGGCGCGATTTATATGATGATAGAAGAAGGGGAAGAAAGACAAGAAAATTTTAATATCTTACCGATAAAAGGCCTTCACTTGTAATTTTATTGCAGCCACTTAGACAAATACTACAAGAAAGGAATCAAACAAAATACAATTTGAATTTGAAAAGTTGAATCATTCAACATGTACAGTACTACCTCACTTTGGAATTCACTACCTGCTTACCTCTTATAACCTTTCCCAATTCAAGCGCTTTATCAATGGTCATCTTTCTACTTCTTGATTTCCTCTTCTTTAATCCCCTTTTCCCTTGTTAGGCATCACTTAAAAGGCACTGGACACTATTGGTAATTGTCAAAGACCAGTCTTCTCACTTGGTGCATCTCAACATATGCATAAAATAACAAACCTGTGAAAATTTGAGCTCAATTGGTTGTAGAAGTTGCAAGATAATAATGAAAGAAAAAACAAACTTGTCACACAAAGTTGTGTGCTTTCAGATGCTTGATTTCGAGACCTCAAAATCTAATTCCGAGGTGTCGAAATCAAATTCATTGAAAATTACTTCTTTCTTGAAAACTAAGTTACTTCAGAAGGAGCCGTTTCTCACAATGTTTTATACTATCAACAGCTCTCCATTACTCATTACTCCATTACTCAAGTAAGTTTTTATTCAAAAAATTATTTTGAGTAATTACCAATAGTGTCCACTGCCTTTAAGGCACTGGACACCTTTGATAATTGTCAAAGACCATGAGTATTCTCAATTGATGTAACCAACATATGCATAAAATAACTCAATGGATCATCAAAGTTGTAGGAGAATGGTTAAAAGCCTTGCTCAAGGGCACAAGTGTCATGACTGGGATGTGAACCCATACCTACACTCTGCTGCTGACAATGCAAGAGCTTGGGCCAGGTGAACAAGACCGCCTGGCCATGACACACAATATATATAATTTAATTGCATACATAAATTTGCAACAAAAACAACAAATTAACTCTTATATGAGAAATATTATAAAATGTAAGCTTACGATTTCAGGTTTGGGCAGTTTTCAGCGAGTGACACGAGACTCTTGTTGATTAACGAGTTGAGATTAGACAAATCAAGATGAATCTGAAATTCAAAAAGATGAAAAAAACATGGCAGGTTTTCTTTGAAGATTAGGTATTTTTTACACAGCCATTCAAGCAAGGTATTTTACTGCAGGCATGGACCAATGGCTGACTACACCAACAAGGCCCAGCACACCCCCCCCCCCCAAAAAAAAAAACGACAAAGGAGAATTTATTTACAACTCCATGATCTATGCCCAGGTCTGTCCTCAAATAGTCATGACTTCAAAACTAGTCGCCTAAAAGTTCTGTGGTTGAGTCAAGAACAAAATATTATAATAGGAAGCAATGCACAAGCACATACTCAAAAAGAAATTTAAGTAAACAATTAAGTAAAATAAATAGATGAGGAGGTTAAACAAAACAGTTAACTAAAACTAATACAACAGCCTTGATTTCAGACACTTTTAGTCCCCCCAATAAACCATATTATTATAGGCTGGGCTATTTTTCAAAAAATGTTTTTTTTCCTTCTGAGATCGTTAAAATAAATCCTTTTTTTTTGTTAGTTAAAAAAAAAGGAGGCGGCCTTCAATAAGAAAGCAGGGGGGTGCTTGTCATTAGAGAGGTTTCGCAAGCGTGCGGATATCGATAAAGATACGGATATGATAACCGTATCATTTCACGTCAGCCGCGTGTTGGATTTTGTTTCGCAAGCTACAGATATGTTTCACTTGAGTGCGCTCGCATTCATCATGAGTGTTTTTCTGACAAACATGACCCGTAGAGACCCCGTGTTTTATAAACTGCATTTTCTCATCGTTTTGCTTGCAAATGACTAACAATTTTCTATCTATATCAAGCACGATACCAGTGAAAGCAATTCCTTGGGAAATGTTTTTGATTTGGGACAAAAAGACGGCTAAAAGGCTGCAAAACAATATCCGTTTTTCAACGACATGTATGAGCTCCCGTATCCGTTGCTAACATGTATGCAAAATATGATGGTCGCGGATATGCGTCAGGTGAACACACAAAGTGTCGACGTATCCGTATCTGTATGTGTATCCGTACACTTGCGAAACCTCTCTAATACTCTTGATGACCATCTTACCAAATTGATTCCAAGAAAGGATCCACATACTGAGACTACTTCCTCTGTCACTTTGAAGGTTGGAGTTCCAAAAGCCAACTTGGAAATCTTGGGATTCTTACTGACAAGGCTTTGGATTCCTGCGGACGGTCAAAATATAGTTGTAATGTCTTGACTTTGACAATAGAGGGCCCGATAGAGCATCTAAGCACAAATGTTTGCTTAGCAAGACATTTCTTCCTTGACATAACCAGGATTACCAACCAAATTTCCACATGATTTTCAGGATAAGCAAACAACAGCTGAATACCAGTAACAAGCAATATGCAACAAACGGAAATTTGGTCGGTAATCCTGTTTTTATCAAGGAAGAAATTTCATGCTAAGCAAATTGTTGTGCTTAGCAGCTCTATGAAATTGGGCCCCATTGCTTGCTTGGTTTATTGTGTCTTTCACATGTCTTGCTTATAATACACATAGATATATACTTATCAATGGGCTACTGTTTCAAGGGTATCACTGTATGGGGTGGTGGTCTCTACAGGCATTATTCATTGGTTGGGTCATGATTGGAATGGTGATGAGGTAAACCATGGAGCAAATAAACACATGTCTATAGACTTGGGTAGCTCTATCAGCAGTGTGAGTGTGTAGTGCAAGGATACTACAATAGTGTAGGCCCTAAATTCAACTACCAATACCAGTGTTTCTTTTATAACTTCAATCTCCAAGGAACAAAGCTCCTTCCAAACTTAACCCCATTTTAACCATTAATCTTCATTTAAAAAGCTGCCGTCTAATTCCTCTCTAGCCCATAAGTCACTCCTAGGGTATGCACACCCTATACCCCCAATGGACCATGCACTTGACCACCACCAATATCTGGGCCAAATTTTATAGAGCTGCTTAAGCACAAAAGTTTGATTAAGCAAAAAAATCCTCGCTTAGTAGAATCAGATTACCGGCCAAGACTACACCATGGAGCCTCCATGACCACACTAAGTGTTATGCTAAGTAATTTGATAATTGACCCTTCACCTTTATTGCTTATGTTGCTACAGTGAACTTTGACCTCAATCAGCGTGTCCGGACAGCAGATAGCTTCAAGTGTTTTGCAGGTTATCAACGGAAGCCGCTTCAACTTGAGAAACTTGAGGGATTTCTGCTTACTCAGGAGCGCATGCATTCCATTATCTGCAAATCAAAGGGAAGAAAATAAATGAGAAAGAACGGAAATTACAGACTACAAAAAAAAGACAACAAAATAAAATATATAAGTTTGTATGTATTGATGAAGCCTTTGCTAATCTGTCATAAACAACCTAACTAAATAATTAAATAAAATGCAATGAAAACATCTCAATTTTTCATTGGCTAGAGTCCTCATCGTGAGTTGGGATAAAAAATACAAGTCTCTAATCTCACGTTAAATTATCAGAGGCCTGTATGCTTCGTTTTTGAAAGGGCAAGGGCACCAAGGCACATTTTCTCCTAGGTAAAGGGCACCCTATGAGGAATGTGTATATTTCTACTGGAGCATTTCAAGGGCAATGACCAGGGGAATGGAGGCAATCACCTTCATTGCTTCCATGGCCTTCATTGCCTCCGTGAAGCATCAGGCCTGACCTTAAATGGTGTAAATGGCCATTGCATCTGATACCCGTCCAGTGAAAAATGTACCATCATCCAAACATCTGATGACATCATTCTGAAACAGAGGTCTGTACAGGGATGTTTTGGTTCATTCAATGATTTTCAACGATTTTTGATTTTGACATTTTAACTGATGAAATCTTCCTCCTTGGAATGTGAAGACCTATTAGTTGTTGAATTTTAATGTCATGTTTCAAGTTTCACTCTATCCTGTTTGACGAAGACTTATTAATGTGATATTTTCAAAGCATAAGATATTGGGAGACCTTACCCGAGACTTGGTTACACTTGCTTATAACGAGAGAGTCCAACTGGCATTGACACGCTTCCAACTGCATTAATACAGCATCAGTCACCTGCTCCGATGCTTTAAATCTCACCGATCGTAACGACGGTGAGAACAAGTGATACGTCACATGAGGCAGGTAGTCCGGTGTCAACATATCATGGTCGGCAATGCGCTGCAGTAGAATCTCTTTATGTTTGGTTGGCAGTAAGCTTCCAACTTGACTGATGTTATTAAGATTCTGCCCGATGCATTGAAGGCACATGTCCACTAGTTTCTTCACCATTGT